>NW_027287357.1:0-71983 GCF_022747635.1 Hetaerina americana | reverse complement strand
ACTCAAACCATGCCAGGAAAGCGTGAGAAAAGCACATTGAAGTCATCCAATTGTGAAATTCACTGCGAAGTTTTAGCTAATTTACGTCATTGTGAGGGTCAAAAAGAAACTTCGCATTTCCACAATAAAGATTTAATATTTCACGACCATGGTTTCGATGCTGCGGGTCATCATTTTTTCAACTTATATAGGTTGGCAATTTCCAACTCCTCCAAAGCATTCAACCTGCGTCTTTTCATTTCAGTGTGTAGAATGTCTGCTGTGAAGTTACTGGTGCGATTTTTATCTTAGAGGCGTTTGGTGAATAGGGATGTTGCCTTACTTATTGAAGCATGAACGGTGTTCTTTGGCCCTAATATCGAATGTCCTCCCTGTCTGCCCAATGTAGATGGCGTTGCGGTCCGCACAATTGAGTTTATAAACCCCATTTTGTTGCATTTTGTCAATTTTGTCTTTGGGTGAATCTTATTTTGTTTTTTGAGAGTATTTGTGAAATGTGGCCATTTCAATTTCTTGGCCACATTTTACTTTTAACTTAAACGATCAAAAACCTTTTAAATTCTTGCGTGCAAAGTTCAGTCGTCGATGATATCTCAAATGCAGTAGAAATAATATTAGGTGCTCTCCAGGGAAATTTTAACGGGGCCCTTCTAATTTTTATTAATGTTAACGACATTAACCCCGTGATTAATAGTATGATTACTTTTTAAACTAGCTAGGAATTTTTTCACACGAAAAACTTTTTATTTGCTGAAGACGAAGTGCTCTACAGATATATACTTAGTCGTGTGGTTAAAGTAACTTTGGCAGACGATTCAAAAGAATACATGTACAATATTAGTGCGACACTTGACAATTAGAATAAAATTAAAACTGTGTAGTGATTGGTGAATTGATGGAATAAAGTAGAATGCCTTTGACATCAGAAATATCAAAATAGCTTACATGAATGAGTTACCCTCACTCACGACCTCTCCTGGGTGAAACATGTAGGGGTAATGTGTGAAAAACCTTTAAAAATTAGAAATTATGACGAGTTTCCAATAGTTGTGAAAAGAAGGTTAAAGAGCAATGCTAGGTAACATTAAGATATGCTGCTGTTACATGGAATCATGATTAAGTGGGAATGATTTCCGAATTGGATCTCGTAAACGTGTTTGAGATAAACTATGTAGCCTAAAATATTATTAAAAGCTAGGAATCGCTAACGAAGCGAAAGTCAAATTACATATTAAATCTCGTGCATAAATTGGAGGCAGAGTTTTTTAGCGATGATATTGAAAATTTACATTAGCCCCATCGTACTACGAAAGGATGGCTCATGTCAATAAATATAGATGGATTAGGCACATGTTTTTCGGAAACTATAACATATGCATCATACATTTTTCTGTATAATTTTCATACAAATTGACCTTGCAATTACTCAAACGAAGTGCTTCAAACTTAATTCAACAAATAATGAATTGGCAAACTTTACCGATAGATTTTCAAAGCAACTTAGATGGCATTCATTTGTTTGAAATTATTCTTGCTACCACGAAATTTTAGAATTCATTTACATATATAAATAATGCAATAAAAAATATACTGGGAAACACCATTCTCGTCACTACTTTTAATGCTTACACAGTTAACACATCTGCAACTCCTTGTCTTACCTCAAGAGAGCCTTGATGTGGACCCGTGTTTCTTTTTGGTGATCTTAATGTAAAAACCCGGGAACATTTGCATTTATTCCCGATTAATTACCCAACGAACCATCGATTAGCCCTCTCGTCATCACTCCAAACTTGTTTCTAACAAATACCTATTTTAAAAAATCTCTAACTCTTAAAACTGCCATTGAAATTAAGTTATTGCATTAATTATTTAATATAGTTTTAAATCTGTGTTGTTTAAATTCGAATCCACTCTTAAATATCCCCTTGGCAGTAGTTCCACCGAAGGCGTTCAATTAATATGTACACAAATTTCAATTCGAAAAGAACGTTTAAGTATATTAACTTCCTTACGCTCCATAACGGATTCTTATTTCCATCGTATCATAAGATATTTGAGAATATCGACGTATTTTTCATATAAGTGAAAGTGTGTGGCTGCTTGGACTCCATCTTGCCTTATTGTATATCGTGATGGAGTTAACAGGTGCTTGATTCTGCATCTGACTCTCTCTCTCTCGTTTTATCACGGTGGTCGTGTACAGTAATATGATATTGTGTCATAATAATTCGCTCGGTGTATCAGCAAATTGATTCTTCCTGTGCCTGGGAGGATTTTTGGCTATTGTCTCTCCCACTCTCTCTTCATGAATTCAATGGATACTACCTATTTCCTCCAACGTATTACGCGTCACGCTCATCATTTGGCGTAAGAGCTTATAAAAATGGGTGAATTAATAAAGGTTTCTTCTAAACATCAATTAGGCTTGACGACGTTGATTTACTGCAGCATTTATTTTAGAGGTAAATAACCAAGTAGTCATATGGGTAATTAATTTATTCAAACCGTCAGTAAACCAAGACTTAAGAATACAATTGAAAGTCACTTATGATCATGTTCGCTAAATAATCAGGGTTCATATCATTACTAAGGAGTCGAAAAATGCATTAGAGACATGATTTATGTTTCCAGGTGCAATATAAAATTTTATTTTGCTTTAACTTTTCAGGTAAATCCCCGTCCGTCTTTTTCATACATCTCTGCCTCCCGTCCTCGATCTGTATCCAGCTTTCAGCTCCATCTTTGACGGTGGGACGGAAATAGAAACGGAATGATAGGGCGTGGATGGAGTATAAGTTGGGGGATTGATGGATGGATGATTGGGAAGGGATTCGTGAGATGGGAAGAATTGGCTGGTACTAGATGATGGGATAGGAGAAACAGAGGGGTTGGGGGGGGGGTATGAGTAATGGAGGAAAGTGAGAGAGGAAAGGGAGGGATGGATGGAGGTAGGGAGGAGGGAAGGATTGGGATGGAGGGAGGGAGGGATTGGGATGGAGGGAGGGAGGGATTGGGAGGGAAGGAGGGATTGGGAGGGAGGGAGGGAGGGAGGGTTTGGGAGGGAGGGTTTGGGAGGGAGGGGTAGGGAGGGAGGGAGGGAAGGGTAGGGAGGGAGGGAGGGGTTGGGAGGGAGGGAGGGAGGGTTGGGAGGGAGGGAGGGAGGGAAGGGTTGGGAGGGAGGGAAGGGTTGGGAGGGAGGGAAGGGTTGGGAGGGAGGTAGGGAGGGAGGGAGGGAAGGGTTGGGAGGGAGGGAGGGAAGGGTTGGGAGGGAGGTAGGGAGGGAGGGAGGGAAGGGTTGGGAGGGAGGGAGGGAAGGGTTGGGAGGGAGGGAGGGGAAGGGTTGGGAGGGAGGGAGGGAAGGGTTGGGAGGGAGGGAGGGAAGGGTTGGGAGGGAGGGAGGGAAGGGTTGGGAGGGAGGGAGGGAAGGGTTGGGAGGGAGGGAGGGAAGGGTTGGGAGGGAGGGAGGGAAGGGTTGGGAGGGAGGGAGGGAAGGGTTGGGAGGGAAGGGTTGGGAGGGAAGGGTTGGGAGGGAGGGAGGAAGGGTTGGGAGGGAAGGGTTGGGAGGGAGGGAGGGAAGGGTTGGGAGGGAAGGGTTGGGAGGGAGGGAGGGAAGGGTTGGGAGGGAGGGAGGTAAGGGTTGGGAGGGAGGGAGGGAAGGGTTGGGAGGGGGGGGTTGGGAGGGGTTGGGAGGGAGGGAGGGAAGGGTTGGGAGGGAGGGAGGGAAGGGTTGGGAGGGAGGGAGGGAAGGGTTGGGAGGGAGGGAGGGAAGGGTTGGGAGGGAGGGAGGGAAGGGTTGGGAGGGAGGGAGGGAAGGGTTGGGAGGGAGGGAGGGAGGGAGGGAGGGAGGGAGGGGTTGGGAGGGAGGGAGGGAGGGAGGGGTTGGGAGGGAGGGAGGGAGGGAGGGAGGGGTTGGGAGGGAGGGAGGGAGGGAGGGAAGGGTTGGGAGGGAGGGAGGGAGGGAAGGGTTGGGAGGGAGGGAGGGAAGGGTTGGGAGGGAGGGAGGGAGGGAGGGAGGGAGGGGTTGGGAGGGAGGGGTTGGGAGGGAGGGAGGGAGGGAGGGAGGGGTTGGGAGGGAGGGAGGGAGGGAAGGGTTGGGAGGGAGGGAGGGAAGGGTTGGGAGGGAGGGAGGGATGGGAGGGAGGGAGGGAGGGAGGGAGGGAAGGGTTGGGAGGGAGGGAGGGAGGGAAGGGTTGGGAGGGAGGGAGGGAAGGGTTGGGAGGGAGGGAGGGAAGGGTTGGGAGGGAGGGAGGGAGGGAGGGAAGGGTTGGGAGGGAGGGAGGGAGGGAGGGAAGGGTTGGGAGGGAGGGAGGGAAGGGTTGGGAGGGAGGGAGGGAGGGAGGGAAGGGTTGGGAGGGAGGGAGGGAGGGAAGGGTTGGGAGGGAGGGAGGGAGGGAGGGAAGGGTTGGGAGGGAGGGAGGGAGGGAGGGAAGGGTTGGGAGGGAGGGAGGGAGGGAGGGAAGGGTTGGGAGGGAGGGAGGGAGGGAAGGGTTGGGAGGGAGGGAGGGAGGGAAGGGTTGGGAGGGAGGGAGGGAGGGAAGGGTTGGGAGGGAGGAGGGAGGGAAGGGTTGGGAGGGAGGGAGAGGGAGGGAGGGAGGGAGGGGTTGGGAGGGAGGGAGGGAGGGAGGGAAGGGTTGGGAGGCAGGGAGGGAGGGAAGGGTTGGGAGGCAGGGAGGGAGGGGAGGCAGGGAGGGAGGGAGGGAGGGAGGGAGGGAGGGAGGGAGGGAGGGAGGGAGGGAAGGGTTGGGAGGGAGGAGGGAGGGAAGGGTTGGGAGGGAGGAGGGAGGGAAGGGTTGGGAGGGAGGGAGAGGGAGGGAGGGAGGGAGGGGTTGGGAGGGAGGGAGGGAGGGAGGGAAGGGTTGGGAGGCAGGGAGGGAGGGAAGGGTTGGGAGGCAGGGAGGGAGGGGAGGCAGGGAGGGAGGGAAGGGTTGGGAGGGAGGGAGGGAGGGAAGGGTTGGGAGGGAGGGAGGGAGGGAGGGAAGGGTTGGGAGGGAGGGAGGGAGGGAGGGAAGGGTTGGGAGGGAGGGAGGGAGGGAAGGGTTGGGAGGGAGGGAGGGAGGGAGGGAGGGAAGGGTTGGGAGGGAGGGAGGGAGGGAGGGAGGGAAGGGTTGGGAGGGAGGGAGGGAAGGGTTGGGAGGGAGGGAGGGAGGGAGGGAGGGAGGGAGGGAGGGAGGGAGGGAAGGGTTGGGAGGGAGGGAGGGAGGGAGGGAGGGAGGGGAAGGGTTGGGAGGGAGGGAGGGAAATTAGGAAAATTCAAGAAATATTGAGTGAAAAAATTAGAAACGGTTGATTTAAAAAAATAAGAACACTTGATTTGAATTAAATTTCAAAGTCTTAATTGAAAAATGAGAAATTTTTACAATGAAAATTTTTTGAATGAGGCTGCACAAAAAAATAATAATCAGAACAATAACACTTAAGAGGTCTTTCTTCAAAAAAATAATAATCAGAACAATAACACTTAAGAGGTCTTTCTTCGGGTGAAACAGGCGACTAATTGAAAAAATTCAAGAAAAGTGCAATGGAAAAAAAGGGAGGGAAGGGTTGGGAGGGAGGGAGGGAGGGAGGGAAGGGTTGGGAGGGAGGGAGGGAGGGAGGGAGGGTTTGGGAGGGAGGGAGGGTTTGGGAGGGAGGGAGGGTTTGGGAGGGAGGGAAGGGTAGGGAAGGGAGGGAGGGAAGGGTAGGGAAGGGAGGGAGGGAGGGGAAGGGTTGGGAGGGAGGGAGGGAAATTAGGAAAATTCAAGAAATATTGAGTGAAAAAATTAGAAACAGTTGATTTAAAAAAATAAGAACACTTGATTTGAATTAAATTTCAAAGTCTTAATTGAAAAATGAGAAATTTTTACAATGAAAATTTTTTGAATGAGGCTGCACAAAAAAATAATAATCAGAACAATAACACTTAAGAGGTCTTTCTTCGGGTGAAACAGGCGACTAATTGAAAAAATTCAAGAAAAGTGCAATGGAAAAAAATGAAGAAAATCTTCATTTTAATTAAAATTAAGAAATGCAATAAAAAATATTTCTACAATAAAAGTAAATTTAAGAGAATAATTAAACAAAGGAAACCGATGTTGTAAAAATGAAGAAAACAAATTATGGGAAAATGAAGAAACAGTTTGTAGAAAAAAGAAATGAGAAACTATTACTACAAAAAAATTATTATACGCTATATAAAAGAAAACTAACGCTTATAAAAAGGTTGATTAAAAAAATTAAGACGCTTCTGCTTGAAAATATTATAAAACATATAATTAAAAGAAGTTCAAAAATTTTTAATAAAAAAATAAGTGTATAATTACAGAAAATAAGAAATGCCCATTTGAAAAATATATTGAGTAGTATTAAAGAAATAATGAAGAGACTAATTAAAAGGGTAACGAAAAATCTAGTTGTACAAATTATGAATGTCTTGTAAAAAATTAATATCCACCTACTTTAATAAACATTTCCTCAATCCTAATATTTTATGAAATATAAATTTATTTTTAAAATGTGAAAATTACCATTAAGATTAATTTTTAGTTCACACTAGTGAAATGTTAAACCGCTCAATTTAAAGCATGTTAGGGTAACTACTGATTAACCATTTTTCAAACTTGTGTTGATATAATTTGTTATTGTTTAATGATAATCGATTAATTTGCACCTTAAACCTTTCTCCTAATTTGTCCTTAGAACAAGGGTAAATTTATGGAGAAAGTATCATCAAAATGAGTGACAAGAATACCTCTATGCAATGGTTACATATTCAATATAATGTTGCAAGGTTGCTTCGACATGGATAAACAAAAAGCTATGGAAATGCAACAATAATAATGAGAATGTTTTTTTGACCTTATTAAGAAGTTGCCAGGATCATGAACAGCCATCAACAGCAGTATTTGAGGGAAGCCAACTGTGGTTCAAAAACATTAAGAGATGAACCATCTACCATGGCATTATGAGGGATCATGAAGAAGCAAGCTCTAACTCAAATGTTGTCGTGAGCCTAATCAGTAACTTAAAGAAGCTTGTATATTCTAAGAGTTATGTGCTATAACAGATTTTTCATTATGACAAGATTGGTCTCTTCTTGAAGAAAATGCTGAAGCAAACCTGTATACGTACACACAACAACAACAGAGGAGAATGAATTACCCAGCCACAAGCCAATGAGACCCCGTCTAATGCTGTTATTTTGTGCCAATGCAAGGGGGACTTTCAGACCAAACCCCTTGCTTACTCTATATATAAAAACTTCTTGAGCATTCAATGGTTTGTCAAGTCCAGAAGAGCAGGCTAAATTCAATGTGGAAGTCACTGGAAACTACTGAATGATACAAAGCATCACCCTGATAAGGCTCAAATGTTGGGGGGCACTTTGAGACCAAAACCCTTGCTTGCTCTACATTGAAAAGCTCCTTAAGCATTCAATGGTTTGTCAAGTCCAGAAGAGCAGGCTAAATTCAATGCGGAAGACATGGGAAACAAATTACAATATATATGTATGTGTGTTAATTCAGTTTTACTCTTAAAATTGTGTTTGTCCTACCAATATGATAAAGCTTGAAAGTAAAATAGTCCATCAGTTCAAAATGGTTATTGTATATGGCTTACAAGTAGACCTAAAACAGGATTATACGATTATATAATAAATGGGCAAATGAAGTGTCAACAGTTAATGTTAAATCAAACATTTTCCAAGAAATGCTCATGAAAGGAGTTAACATGTTTGTTACAAGTAAAAAGCCAAAAATTAAAACATCCTGTGTTTTGCCACCAAAGGGTTAGGATCTAAATGAGAAACTTATTGCATATCATACCAAAAAATTGAGTAAAAATTTTGACAATTTATGAAATACTTTTCAAAAATTGAGTTCCGAGAAAAAGAAAGCCTAGGATGAGTTCATAAAACCTTTATATCTAACTCTCTCATCTACTACCATATGTTAGAAAAAGAAAAACAGGAACGGAAGAGGTGCAGACAATAAAGCTAAAGAATAGAATAGTTGTCCAGTAAAATACAAACAGAAAAAATGAATTTGCTAGATATTTTTCTGTAATGCACATTAAACCTGATACAAATTGTTAAGAGGGATTTATTATTGGGGAAAGGTGACCATACAAGAGTCAGCAATTTATTGTTGCAATTAAAAACAAATATATTCCAGATTAGTGATGACAATCATGAGTGGTTACAATTTAAAAAAAATGAAGCAGGGTGGCACTAGAGATGCTAGGTCAATAAGACTGAAGTGTATTGTCTGTAAAATTTTTGAAGGAATAGTTACAGATAGCATAAAGACAGCAGAAGCCAGAATTGGATATGTCCCAGTCAGCATGGGGGTTAGAAAGGGTTACTTCTGTGATACCCAAATGATTAGATTTATTCAGGATCTAGTCAATGCTCATAACCATAAGATGAAAGTAGATGCTGTTGTGATAGAATTTGTAAAAGCATTCCATGTGGCAAATCACAATATAATCTTTGATAAGGTTAGAAAAATGGGGCTGGACCAAAGCAAAACAAACCAGATAAAAATTAAAGAAAAAGGTTATCTAATGTCTACATTAAAGAATGAAGAGAAAAATTGAAAGAGTCCAAATGAAAGGAAATCACTTAATTTTAGTTGAATCCAAATGGGAAGATAGCGTAAAAGACATGGTTAGGCAATTGTGATGGGACAGATTAAATAAGAGATGGACAGTTGTAAATCAAGGGATAAGTCAGAAAGGAAAAAAACCTGGTGTTAAAAGAAGAAGGGAGGATCATACACGCAGTAAAATGAATCCCCCCTCCCCCCCAATGGATCAACATGAGCCTTCCTAAATAAGGGTATGACTGACTGGAGCAGATTACGTGGAGATATTTTAAACCTTTTTCTGAAATGATCAGGGGCTTAAAGAAGAGGATGGCCTAACACCTGGACTGCATCATTTTTTCTTCTTATGTTTTTATATGGTTATTTCCTGGATGGTCTGAAATTATTGATTGGTTTTACTGTATTTTTTGTAGCTTGTATTTTGAATTTTTGCTGTGAATGGAAATATTTAAATATTGATCTGTTTACCTTGCCACCTGGTTAATTTAAAAAATGGCATAATTATAAATAATTTAATTAACATAATGGGACTACCAATACCTATAAAAAATTGGGAGCCTATTTCGGTTGGCAAATTCCTCATGACATTTTCTATGACATTGAATAGAGTGAGGGTAAATGTTTACAATTGGGTAAATGAGTTTTATGGTGGGGGTAAAACAATAAACAAACTTTACATAATTTTAGGCAACAAGTGGAAGTGACTTCCCGGGAATCAATATGCAAATTTTACAAAATGGATTTGCGAGAGTGAATTTTGCACAAAAAAATGGGTATGAAAAAGATCTTAGCAATGTGTGTCCCGCATTTGCTCTCAGTGGAAAATGAACAAAGTAATCTCAAGTCAGGTCGACTTCAAGACTGACGCGGCTTTCAATGTCCAAATCCTTACAAGTTTTTACATAAATAAATTACTTTGGATGAATCAAAAACACATTTTTACACCCCTGAGAAGAAGCACAATTAAGGCAGTGGGTTTCTCAAAGGGACCTGGTTGCCAAAATGCAAAGATGTTGAAATCAACCAATAAGGTGACAGCCCCAGTTTTTTGGATGCATATGGAATCATTTAAATTGATTACATGAAAAAATGGCAAATGATAACTGGAGAGAAAATGCATCATTATTGTATATTTGAACAAGAATTAAAAAAAGAATTTGTCAAAGAAAAAAATTCTCCTCTATCAAGGCAATGGAAAAGAAAGAGAGCAGAAGTACGGAAGAAAGCCGAACTAGTCAGCATATTAAATTGGAATGCTAAGATGACCCAGAGGACATGGAAATTCGTAAATATGAAGCAAAATTTGGAAAGAGGAAAAATAGATATTTTAGGGCCGTGTATGGAGGTGGAAGGATATTGGGGATTACTGGAATCATAGTTATAAGTAGACTTATTAGTAATGGAGAGAAAGAAAACCAGGATGAAGTGAAAAAATGTTAAATTGAAAGGTTAGAAGAACCATAATAAACAAAGAGAAAGTGAATTATATAATATTAATAGTAGAACTGAACCTGGGTCATTGTTGAGATCTACACGCAATCATTCAATCATAGGAAGGAAGAATTTAACAGGGTATACAATCAGTTGAATGACCTTCTTTTGGGTGAATTGTGGGAAAACACATAGTACACAAGTTTAGTTTTGTAAACAAGCAGTTTTAAAGGCCATGAATATCAGTAATGAGGGTAGAGCAAGTGATTACCTTGATTGAAAATGTGAAGTGGAGAGAAGAAAAAACAAAAAAGTAAGAGCTAGGTATGGTGGAGGAGGAGAGGGGATCGTAGGCTGAAATCCAAAGAAAGTAGAATAGTTGATTCAGAAGTTTCTCACTCAATTAAAATAAGGGAGCATCTAAGCACTTTGTTAGGAAAATAATGTTTGAAAACATTAGGAAAAGGAGCAATCCAAAGAGGTTCCAAGAAATTAAATTTATGCTCCACCGAAGGCATTCCAATAAATTATAGTGTAACTTAGTATAAGGAGGGGTAAAGGAGAATTCCAAAATCTATCATTATGTGGTAATAAGTATTCACACTGTGTATCATTAAATACAAAGAAACAATAATAACTCTATTAGAAAAATGGATGTAAAAGCAAATGGAAAAACCCTAGTAGCAAAATACAATTGGGTTCAACATTAAAGTGAAGTAACTTGTTTCAGTAAAGAGGGAAACCTACGTAGTAAACATGAGTGGAATAGCTGAACATGGTTAAGAATGTGAAGATCAGAAACAGTTCAATCGTAAATAAAAGAAACATTATTATTGTGACTAAAAGTTGTTCTCCAAAAGCTAAATCATTTACTCAATGACCATTAGAAACAAACCCTGGGTGGAGTTCAACATAAAGAGAAGGAAGAAAATTTCAACAAGAAAGAAGAATATATTCTACTGTCTCAGGCTTCACTTTGTGGAAACATTTCATATCAATAATAAAAAGACTTTGTACTCAATCAATGCCCATAAATAGTATTTCCTTCACAGGAAAGGAGTGCACAGTATCTAAAGATTTTAGGTGGTGCTTGATCCCATTTGTGGGAGATATATCATATAGGATTTCTAACTGGCTACCCACCTCACTCAAAGCAGCCTTTTACACACCCCTAACCCTCTCCAAACCTCTAGTCAAACTTCTAGTAGAGACACAGAGCCTTCTCAAATCAGGTATTTATAAACTGAAATGTGAGATTTGCAGCACAGTTTTTGTTGGCCAGACAGGGAGGAATGCCCAGTTACAAGCCAAGGACCATGCAAGGTGTCAAAAATAAGAATATCAACTCTCTGTTTGCTAATCACCTTCTAAAATTCGACCACAGCAGTTACTATATCACAGAAATATTACATATACTCCCAAAAGGATTAAAAATGGATGCTCTCGAGCAAATAGAGATAAGGAGGCACCTAGCAAACCCCAACTGGAGACTTTGAAACGAGCAATCATTCCTGTCCCCCTCCCCACTCCTTTCTGAGAAACTACCCTGGAATTGGTCAAACCAGCCCCACAATGCACCCGATCAACCCTGCCCCTCTCAGGCCCTCCTTCCCCGCCCCGCCCCCTCTCTGTCCTGAGCCCATATACTTATGCACTGTTTCTTATGTAAATTTGTACCTGATTATGAGGCAAGTCGGTGAAACGCATTGTTCTTTATAATAAAAATCTGTGGAAAACTACCAAGTCTTCATATTATGGATAAGAAAGAAGAAACCTAAAGGCAATCAACATGATACAATAAACAAAATACTCCCCAGAACAATCACAATACCACTAATTAGAAAGCCACCTGGTAGAGATGGAGTAAACTATGTACTTCTAAGTATTACAGAATATTATGAACATGCATTTGATATTTTATTTAGTTATTGTATTTCAAATATGGCTTAGAAACATAAGTGGGGAATATCCAACAACATGAAAATGAACACTTCTATTAATAATATGTAATACACAGTCTGTCTTTCAGTGTTCCATTGGGTAAAGTTGTGATGCACAAAGATTCCGAAAAGAGAGTTGGATGCTGAACAACGTACATTCATTCCTAAATCCAATCCTGCATTACAATCTTCATTTATGATTATGAGCAAATCTAGATGTATGTATAAAGGCACATCTATATATTAAAAGACTGGGGACCAGATGCCTCCTGCCACATACCCATTTGAATACTAGTGGGCCATTGCATGGATGCAGATCTTTTACTCTCACTGTGGCAAATCACATGACACAATGATCAACCATTGCGCCAACCACATTGCTGCATTTTCTTCCCACCGCACTACTCTAAAGGGAGACAAAATAGCATACATGGTTATTATTTTTCTTTCCATGTAATCAATTATTAACCATTCTGCTTCTCCTGTAAACTTCAATGATTATATTAACAGGTGTAAGGAAAACAGTGATTAATTTCATATAAAAACCAGAAAGTATGCATTGGAATACTATCAATAGATTTTCTAAAAGAAATTACCCTGAACATATCTTTTTTGTTAGATTTAAAAAGATTGGTTGGAAAGCAATGCCTTTCTAATGCCTTATGATCCATTGTGGTACCAATGAAACATTCTTCTTAGTTCTTTAGATTTTAGCCATCTCCACATATTTGACTTACAATCCAAAATTTGTCTCATTATAAATATTATTTTTCACATAATTTTATAAATGAGCTGCAAATCAGTCTATATGGAGCAGATTAGACTGCAAGGAAGTCATTGCAATGAAAAGTGCAAGAAAATCACAAGAAAGAGGAAGAGTGAGAAGTAAGAGCTGGTAACATTGAAAACACTTATTTATCTGAACGGGATTAGAGGTTTGCAAGATGTTAAAGTTTATGAATATGTGAGCAATGAAGGAGGACAATGTATGACGGTCTGAAGAAAGGTGTTGCTCACCTGAAGCAAAAGGTCATTATGTCATGAGAAAGAGTTTCAGGGGTAATTAATTTGGGCAAATGTATTTTTAACTGCTATAATCTACCTCTTAATAGTGGATTTAAAAAACAATACTTGTACTTATATATGAAGTAATGGTAAGGTTTTGTTACTTTATAGATAATACCATATTTCATTGAATAGTGATATTAAAAGTTAAATAGATTACAAATACCCTTTTCTTGAAATGACTGAGTGAATCGCATTAATATTGAAAATCAAGGTGCAAAACTGTTACTCACCCTAAGCAACATATGATGAGTATCCCAAGTTAGTGTCCCAGAAAGGTCATTGGAAAGTCTTTGTCTCGTTTCCTTGGGTGTTGGAATGCTCCTGAAATGACAAGAATTAGACATTTTAGTTTCATTTTCTGGAAAATTAGAATACAAGAACACTTGCACACACAAAATGCAAAAGTTTGGTTGATGTTTGATCATCCACATTTATATGACGAATTAAGTATTCTTTTATATTCAAATTATAGGTCATCATCAGCAGTACAAACCCAAGAATAGACAACAGCAGCCCTCCATCCTTGACTGTTCAGGTTCTCATCCCTTGATCGCTTTTCTGTATGATGTCCTAGATGTGTCCTATTTGCTTGTCCTTATTTTGTCTTCCTTGCGGGAGCATTCCTTTAATTTTCTTGATGTTTAAACCCAATACATTGGGCCTCAAATTGTATAAAATCCTAAAAATTAGAGTATTTTGGGCTATTTGTCAATGTAGTGTGGCATTTAGTTTAACTGAATAATGAGAACCTCGAACCTGTCCAACTTCTGAATATATTATTACTATTATATTCTGTCCAACATCCCTATCCTATTTTTGCCCCTTCCTGGCTTGCCTGACATTATACCCTCTGTTATAGCATTATAGTATTTTATCAAAGTCCCAATTTGGCTTTATTAAAGGACTTTCTGCTGAACTCGCTTTATACAAGTTTATTGACTCTGTTCTTGATGGTATAGATAATAACACCAAGACACTTTGTATATTTTATGATCTTAGAAAGGCTTTTGACTCTGTTGACCATGTAATTCTTCTGCATAAACTCCATTGCTATGGACTAAGAGGTATTGCAACCAAATTAATAAGGTCCTTCTTGACAAAGAGAATGCAATGTGTAACTATTTCCAGTGCAAATATGAAAAAATGGTCATCCTCCTACCAGGAGATTATTAGAGGGGTTCCCCAAGGATCCATTCTGGGGCCACTGCTATTTCTGTTATACATTAATGATCTGCCAAACTCATTAAATGGTGAGGTATTCATGTATGCAGACGATACCAATCATCTGTTAAAGCAGGCAGGAAATGTGGTTCTACCAGCTCAGGAAGCTGTCACAAACATGGAGAGTTGGTGTTCTAATAATAAGGTTCTAATAAATAAGAGTAAATCATCCTATATGCTGTTTCATACGCCACAGAAGAAAATTGACTGTAGTCCATACATTAAGTTTACAGACAACAGTCTAGGACGTACAACAGGTATTAAATTCCTTGGTTTGTTCTTAAATGAATGTCTTAGTCGGGATAGTCACATTGATAATCTTGCATCTCAAATTGCCTCTGGTTGTTATTTAATCAGAAGGATGAAAAAACTTACAAATACTGACACAGCCATAAGTCTATATTATGCACATGTCTAAAGCAGATTGAAATATGGCATAGTGGCATGGGGAAATACCCCTCCATCTGAAAGAATTTTTAAACTCCAAAAGTGGGCAATAAGAACAATTTGTAATGCTAGTCAAAAAGAGAGCTGTAGAGGCCTATTTAAAAAGCTGAGGATTATGCCTCTATCCTGCATTTATATGTATGAATCCATATTATTTGTGAAAACTTTTGAAGGTAAATTTAACTTAAAAACAAATAAAAATGTGCATAACTATGATACCAGAAAAAAATCCAATTATGTAACAAGTTCTCATAAACTTTCTATGTTCAGCAATGGGCCTACGTATATGGGTTGTAAATTATTTAACAATTTGCCAATAGAAATAAAAAATGAGCAAAGACTGGGGTATTTTAAAATTAAATTAAAAAAATATTTACTTGACAATTGTTTTTACAATGTAAAAGAATTCTTGTTTAAATGACTGTTAATATTGCAGTATGATGTTTAAATCTTGTAATATGTACTACTATTTTAATGTATATTTGACAAGGCCTATATATGTACTAACATATCAACAGGACCAATAAATTTATTATTATTATTATTATTATTATAGCCTTCAAATTCCCCCTGCCATTCAATATGTTTATCATTTATTTTTCCTATCACCTTATGATTTCTCCCAGCATTCCCCTATCCACCACTACCAGGCCTAGCAATTCCTTGTTTATTTTCCTTTCTGTCCACTTCACATTCTCCCCAGACACCTATATTTTGGAAGCCTCCAGTCCAAGCCCATCATCCTGCTTCAATTGCCATGTTTCCACGCTGATCATATCTATGCTCCATATCAAAATTTTAACAAGCGTTTCCTTAACATCCCTACTCTATATCCCTGGCATCAATATTCTCCTACTTGTGAAGGCCCCTAATACAATTCTTATGCCCCAACCATATTTATCATTTTTTTCCAAAACACATTTGAAACTGTGCATGGTTCCATCTGCTCTAGTTTTTGTCCTCCTATTTAAACATTTATATCAGCCTTTCTTTTCCTGGAAAACGGTATAACCTCTGCTTTACATACATTTATTCTCATCCCGTTCCTATTGCAATGACTTTCCAGAGCCTTCAGCATTGCTTGCTACCCCTAGGCTGACTGACGAAATAAAGTCTGGTCAACAGCAAAAATAATAGGTTTTACGAATTCCCTACCAACTTTAACCCCCAATTCTAGTTCTTTCCATGCTTCTTTATTAATTTATGCCACATACACGTTGAAAGGAAAAGATGGAAAACCCTGCCTTTCTTCTCTTCCTACATGTGTCCATCCGGATGTGTGATACCCTGCTTCCAACTGAGCAGTCCTGAGCAAATGAGCATGTACAGGTTACATATTAGCTTCATGTCCTTCCATTTTATTTGTTATTTTCGCAATGTACTTATTAATTCTTGCAAATTCATTCTATTAAAGCCCTTTTAAAAACTACGAAAGATACAAATATATTCTGTTCAAATTCTATGTTCCTCTCTATTACTTATCTCATTACTGCAACTGCATGGCATGTGTTTATAACCTTCATGAGTCCAAACTGATGGTCCCCTGAGTTATCATTTGCCCTGCTCTCTATCCTCTTGTTAATGATCATGAAAACTACATCATCTGAATGCAAAATGAAACATTGCCATGCAGTACCCACATGATGTGGCCTTTACCTTTATTGGACTAATTGCAAATAATGCTCACCGCTTCCACATAATGCTATGAATTAGTCCATAAAGACTCTTCCTCCCATTTTCTATGCAAAATTCTCTTTCTATGTCAAACCTTGCTGGCCTAATTTCTTTGCCATACATATGCTGCCCATCTTTCTTGAATCTTTTCTGTATGAATGAGTATTTTACCTGACTTATATATGACAGTTAAAGCTATGTTTACCTCCTTAACTGAATGTTGTTCTATGGGTGTCCATGTGCCCCTGAAACGACAAGAATTAGACACTAAATTTTGTACCCTTGGGAAATTGGAACACGCATGCCATCTGAAAATAGGATTGATTTTTGATCAATCATGCTTGAATGATGGTTGGAAATGCATATCTTTTCATTTCATACAGTCAAATTTGAATTGATATTATTTAAAAATTTGAAATGAGCATTTCAGCCTTAGGATTAGTTTACCAATCCTTGATACCCTGATTACTTTTCTGTTTTACATCTTTTTTAATCCATGCTATGTTCTTGTCCTTTGATCTGCCTTGCACAAAGAAATCACAATGGGAACACAGGATAATTTTTTATTGCACTAGTTCTGATGCCACAAATGTCTTGTCTGGTGTACCTAATGAAAGTATGATCATGCCATTATTCCTCCTATTTTTGTTAACCATTTGAACCATGAAGTGAAAAGTAAGATACAGGTTGTTCGCTGAATCCACTGTGATTTACTGAGAGATCTCAGGGCTAGAGGATTGAATAATACTATTAAGAGGGCTAGATTGTATTTTTATATGGTCTATGGGATCTGACTGAAAATGGCCTCGTGTGGGAAATTGAGAAAGTCCAACTCAGGGCAGCTTGTTTTGTTAAAAATGTTACCACAAAATGAAAACCTCTAGAACAAAACACAGATGATTCAAGAATTGTGTTTTAAATCATTAGAACAATTATGATTCAATGCTTGATTGCACTTTTTTAATTAAAAAAGAGCAGCTTGTTTCAGTGCCAAGGTTACGCCAATTTTTCAAAATCCATCATACACTGTTTATTTGGATCTTCAATATAAAATTTGAGAAATGTATCCTAATATTAGAAAACTCAACGAATTCTCCTCCTCAAAGGCATAATGGGATAGTAGTTGTAGGTCAGCAGAAAACAAGAATGGTAGTTGACACCTGCAGCATCAATGGAATAGGCGTGGGATCCAGACGTTCTATTTTACTTTAACTCTCTTTAATATTGTAATTAATTACATTTCATGTTCGATTCCGACATCTTTACCTAATGCTTCCCTTGCCTCTCCTCCTGCTCAAGCCCTATTCCCCCTCCATAACACATTCCCCTCTCGTTCCTCTTCGGTTAAATATAATGTTTATAAGACGGCACTTGCCTGCAGTTTGTACCTGAAGATAATGACGTGCGCTGAAAACAATCAATATCTACACGGAAGTGTTATTATTTTTCCATTATTATGAGTAGAAAAAGATAATTATAGGTTTGTACATTGTGCCTTTATATTGAAATAAAACGAAAACAATATTTGAGAGAGTAGGTAAATACATCACATTTTGAGGAATTTATCATTTTAAAAGGAGGCTTGAGTAAGCACAATAAAGAAATTTTGATACGGAATGAAAAATGGAGCCCCGGGTTTTATGGTTCTGAACCTAGAAAATTGGGAGCCTTGATATTGAGAAAGGGCAGCAGAAGAGGGAAATGGCTGGAATAGGGTTTGGTGTGGGCGGTTGCTAGTGTACAAAAGTGATGAGAATAAGGGGAGGAGAATCCCATTCGGGTGCAGTGGGATGGGAAGGTGGGCGAGGTGGAAGGGAGAAGTAATGGCGCCAGAGCGAGGAGGAGGAATAAAACAAACAAACACTTGACAAGCCATGAGGGGGTTTAGAAGGGGGTTGAGGGATGAAAGAAGGGAAGAACGCCTTCATTTGGCGCACGGCATCGATTTAAACAGCAACGTGAACATTTTCAGAGGAGGGCATAAAGCCAAACTATGTATTGCAGGCAAACTTAAATGAGGCTGAAAAACTTAGGCGAGGACAAACCGTAACAATTATACAACTTACTGAAATACCCCATACAAATTCTACCTTTAAAAGGAAAAGAAATGAAAATAATAAAGCATTCGTTTTCACCACAGAGAAAACAGGTGAGCTGCATCCATTGCGGCAATAATTACTCAGTGCATTTTGTTACATACGACCATATGCAGGAGCAACGGCAACCAAACCAACTAGTCGTTTAAGACATCTGTAGCTCACAAACAACACGTCAAGACTAAATTATAAACACCGGGGATATATGGTACCCGATATTTCACAGTTGAGTTAAAAGAGGCAGAGTGCCCAGAGACGTCAACTGGAATGCAACTCGGGTTCTCCGGTTAGTAATCCAATGCTTTTAATTATTGGACTACCGCATCTCCATGATTAAGGAAATAATGTAACGATTAGATTAGCTGTCCAATTACAATTATCATGAGCCTAGAATTCAATTCGCAAGGGGAGAACGTAATGGCGCAAAATACTCATCATAAGCTACCATTACAGCCCAAATATAGTAAACTCGAGCACACCTCAGTCGGGAATCAACTTCAGACTAACAGTTTTAAACGCACCCACCGGTAATAATATATAATCGAAACGAAATCAAACGGCACCGTGGTCCAATTTTTGTCCTTTTCATCAAATATTCAATAGTATTCCCTGCAGTGCATCCCCTCCCTGGAAAGGGCATCCCCCATCATATCCCCACAAACACGCGGCCGACGAAATGTAACTCTTTCTTTCAGATTCTCACTCAGCCTATCCTCAGTCATTCGCAAACCACCGAATTTCTTTCTGACACCTTTCACCACCCTCCTAGGGGCCCTCTGTGTGAGATCGCGAGTCCACACAGTGGTGCCCTTTTAATCATTATGTACCGCTTTGGAGGAAAAGAAGGAAGAGGATGCGAGTTTTGCTTAAAATCAACAGTACTTCACTAAGCTGACGGTGACACAATTGGGCAGGATTCGCATAAACGGAAGCATCGCAGGTTGCACAAATTAAAAAAGTTGCGCACTTTAAATATTCTAATTAATCTTCAAATACATTTCATCAGCATCCGTTTCGCATCCAAGTTCTCCGCGAAGGGTTTAATCCAAAAATTTATTTTAAATTGCCATGTTTTCACTCAACATTTGACAGGGATATATTTCACATGTCGTTTCAGCGGCTTGCGGAGCAATGCATTTGCTTCAGAATATCATTTTAAATACGGACTAGATTAAACAATAAATCCACGATCAATGAGAATGCGTATGAAAGTTGCATACAAGAATCGCTTCTGGAAGGGGAACGGAGGATGATAGGAAAACGAGATATTCGCATATTAACGACGCCACAAAATATTGCCGCAGCGACGAATTGGAAATACTGAAATTATATGTATCCTTATTTATACTTTGCAAACCGGACAATAGAAAAGCACTGATCGTCCAATGTCAAATGCACCAATTACACTTCCTGTCACGTCTGAGAAAACTGAGAAAAGTATGACAAAGTAGCAGGAGAGAATAAGATTTGGGTCGTACACTCACCGAGGGTCCTCAAGAAGACGCCTAATACGGGAACTGGTCGTCATCTCACCTCGTCGGAAGAATTCCTACAAATTAATGAAGAGAATAGGAACCAAATTAGGAGTCACCGCTCTCTCACTTCCTCAGAATGGTATAGTCCATGGTGAACTCAAAAACACATTAATTGCTGCCGTGGAAATGGGTATTTCAAGAAGCGAGGTCATTTTCTAGAAGCACATGCTGGGTAACTTACTTCTTGCTCTTTGCGTGCTGACCACCGGCCCCTGAGCTGCCCCGCGTCCCATACAGTCTCCCGTCAACGGGACGATTAGATGCTTCCGTCGAAGCACTTCAGCGGGCGCTGTCATCGTGGAGCTAACTTCAGTGGAATTCGGAGGAAGCTCTCCCGTGTCACGTTGCCTTTCGTTGGAGGTGCAATTAAATCGGGAGGCAACGAAACTTGGGGGAGGGAAGAAGGCCAACATGGAGTACCGAATTAGGTCAACGTAATAAGAGAATAGAACGGGACGAATTGAGCAGGCACTGGAGTGCATAATACAGATAAGTTCCCGCTCGGTCGACCGTGTGAGAGATTTTAGAGGGGCATAGCGCTCCCTTCGAGGAGACCCTGACCGAGAGTCGAATAGGGAAACCCAGGAGAAGACAACTCCCACTGGCACAGTCACATGACAGGCGTTCCTCCCCCCCCTCCTCCGCGCCCCCACCCCTCGTCGACCTCGAACTCCCTCGTCGCCCCCTCGCCGCCGCAAAAAGGCTGAGTAATAGGCGGTTCGTTCTGTTCCCTCCCCCTGCTTCCAGTACCGCAATGTTAATCAACGCGCTTAATGTTAATTAATGTGCTTCAATCAGTAATTGTGGAGGATGAACTCTGAACGAGCAACGGCAAGAAAACTTTGGGTTAAGCATGGGAAGGACACTTTCTTACCTAGACTATGTATATAAAGGCGAAGGAGTAGAGAGGAAACGGAAATAACTGTTTCACGACTTTCATGCATTTCTTTCGTGAATTTATGAAACGCGTTCTCCAATTACCAGACCGTCTGGATGGGCAGTGACAATCGGCAATGGGAGGTTTACCATTTGATGAACTTCACCGATGTCTTTCAGAAACCATGACGTTACCCACAACTGTGCTTTACATATGACCAAAAATATCCTTAAACCACGCGCTTGCAGTTGCAGAAACTTATTATTTGCTTCTGTATACTTTCCACCTCCATTGATTTCATCCACAATGCCTATTGATAACCTCCCTTCACAGCATTCTCCACTCTATTGCCGTCTTCCCAATTCCTTTTCCTCTCAGTATGACCTCTTTCCACTTGTCGTTCCTTCTTCGCATTTCTCCCGACAACATTCTCTCATACTCGACTATGCCATCATTTTTTAATTTCTTTTCCATCCTAATCATTTTCCAAACTTTACCACATTTCATCCCAAAAACCTCAAATTTACGCTTATCTTCTAGCCCAGCCTCACACATTCTTCTGGGTATCTTCTCTTGTAAGTACAACTGGTCCAAACATTAATTTAGACCCTGTAGTTGACTCAAAAGCCCAGACTATTACTTTTCCTCTTGACTCTCGAATACAAAATGAGGGCGAAATTGTAATGATATACTATACGTCATTCATATATAGATTGATTATCGTAATACTAATGATAGTCCCCAACAACGCTTAATTTATCTTTCGAAACAGCCTTCCGTTTAAGATTGAATAAAACAAGTGAGTCAATAATTTAGTTATGCCGTATCGTAATTGTTGATTCTGCTAAGAAATTGCTGGCAAGAAGTGAGCTAAATGAAGGTTTATAGCCTCTGGACGTTTGGAAGGACAAAAAACTAAGTTGGTACGAAGGAAGAAGGCAGAGGTGATTGAGGTATTCACTTATTTCAAATCACTCAAACAAATCAAAACTTGGTTATAGTAAACAAAAGGTAAGATACAAATAATCTGCATTTGCATGTTTATTTTAAAAAAACTTTTATTGCAAAGGGCATCATTTAGCTGATTCCATGTAAGATTCAGGCCCAAACTAATAAGTCGGTGTAAATAAATCAATTAACTCAAGGTGTCCCGGGGTCTCTCATTCAATAGAGAAAGTGAGCGAATGAAAATAATATTCATATACAACCATGACCAATAAATGTCTAACCACCCCAAAACCGCCTCACAATCAATGAACAGTTTAGTTACACCATTTATAAATCAAGAACGGCTGCACCGATTTTAATCATACTTGACTCGTTATACTAATAATAGGGAAACAATTCAATAAAACTATAAAAATAAGTATTACAATAGCTTGTCAGAAAGGCAATTTCTTTATTCAATCTATGTGTCGAAAAATCATTGGCGAATCGAGCGAATTGTACATTCGGGTTTATTCTCTTGAGTCAAGCACCTTCTGATATACAACGTTTTTTGTTTTCTTATCAGGGGCGAGAACAAATAAAGCGGATGGTTTACCAATTGGTGAACATGCACATGCAAAGGGCCATGAGAAAAACATGGCTTTTCTAGATTTAGACCACAAACACTCAACGATTGGCCTTGGCGAATGCAAGACGAATTGGATATTGAATTCGTTTTTATTAAAAAGGGAATGTCATGGGAAGCCTCGGAAAAAGAACTTCCGCATATTTGAATTTTCCTTTGAGTATAGTCGCGGGAATTACATTGATCATTAGTTTTTTATCACCAAACGCGTTCCATTGCATAATTTCGGTTGGCTTAGGTGTCGAAGCACCATGGCCACCGAGTCAACCTTCAGCAGTTAACTGTGCGGTGGTAAGTCAGGCACATCCAAGGAGTTTAAAAATTCAGATGGATAGCTGGTGATTTCGTCTTCATTTTCGTATCAATGATGATCGGGAATACTTTGTTGATGAGCTTATCTTTCGATGAAACGAAATCGCAAAAATTCCGAGGAAATGAAATCAATTCGCTCGATTCGTCGACAGGAACACGGCCATTACCGATAGTCGACTTCAGCAGATACATCGTTCAGCAATGCAACTCTCATATTTGTAGTCAGTTGATGTTTCTTCACATAGCGCCACAGTTTTGATGATTTGAGGCGAGCATTTATTTCATCGGCAGCTGTCGATCTTGCTTTGCAGTGCATCAGTGCTTTGCAGAAATCGCCAGACAGTAAAATCATTGCGCAACCAAAGCATCCCGAGTCATTGCGCAGATCTTTCAGTATCTGGTCAAGTGCTATCAATGCGCGTTTATGCGCCATCGCGTATTCCTCCCATATGATGACTTTAGATGCTAATGAATTTTGACCATTGCGGATTGTTTCGAAATTTTAAATGTCACTTTCTCAGAATTATGAAGGGTTAACGGCAACTTTAACGCTAAATGAGCCGTACGGCATTCCAGCCCTATGCCAGAAGAAGCAACTGCTACCGCAAAGTCCGATTTCGCACGAACAGCGTTCAAAAGCAATGATATGAGGAATGTTTAACCAGTTCCACCAGGGGCATCCAGGAAATAAATATAAGCTACCATTTCCATCATCAATTACCTTCATTAATGTATCATATACTTCCTTCTGCGGAGGGTTCAGCAGGGGTACATTCGTTTCAACTGATTGATCTAATTAACGTCGATCATATTCACGTTCACCCTCCTATTGTCGACTAAACGCATCCTTCATTTCACGATCTGGCCTTGCCATTCCTAACTTCACTAATAAACTGCCGCACATGAAGTAACACATGACTTCAATCAACAGCAAAGCCTGGTTATGCATCTCCTCATTTACCTCAATATCGAGATTTCTTGAACTCGCACAAATTCGATGTAAAATGTCTACTGACATGTTATCCTTGTATTTGTTCCAAAGGTCACGTGGATTGGATGGGAAGCATGTCGAATGGATGATAGCAAATAATGCGCGTATCGGACTTGGAGATGCAGAAACAGTTACTTCAGCCATTGTCGCGTCCTAATGATTATCGTTTGCAAGTAAATTGAGCTCTTGACATTCAGCACGAAATGTTGGGCACACTATACCATTAGCAGTTCGTGATTCTAACGATATTGGCCCTCGAACATTCACCAGTAACAACCGCAAATAGAAGCATTCATCATTCTGCGGAACAACTGTATTAATACGACAAAGAGCATCAGTAGAACCCACATCCGGACGACCAGGAACCACGTCACTTTGCTTCATACGCTGAAATTTAATCGATAAAGCGATACGATACGGTATTTTACGATACGATGTTACGATGCGACATGTTTAGGATAATTTAATGGTTATTCTGCTGTTCTGGAGTGAGACGAATCCAGAAAACCAGTGAGACGAAACCAGAAAACCAAATATAATTAAAATCGGCGATATGATATTTTACGATGGTATATTTAACGTAACGATATTTTACGATAGTATACTTTCACAATATTTTAATGATCATTCTACTATTCTGGGCTGGGACGACTCAAAATAACCTGATATTATTAAAATCGACGATACGATACGATCCTGTACAATTCGATATTTTACGATGGGATATTGAACGAAACGATATTTTACAATACGATATTATCACAATATTTTCATTGTTGTTCTACTATTCTGGGCTGAGACGAATCCAAAAAACCAAATATCATTAACATAGACCTTACGATTCGTTATTTTACGATACGATATTTTACGATACAATATCGCAATACGATACTTCTACGATATATTAATGGTTGCCCAAGATGAATCCAAAAAAATAAATATAGTTAAAATCTACGATACGATAAGATACTTTACGATGCGATGCTTTTACGATATTTTAATGATTATTCTGTTATTCTGGAATGAGTCGCGTCGAAAAACCATGCATCATTGAAATCGGTTCAGACGTTCTCGATTTATAAATGGTGTAACTAACACGGTTTACGACTTTGTTTTATATGATTAGATAGATATATACTATATTAACAACTAGGCACTGGAATCAGCTCCCAACCCTCGAATGAGGGAGAGAGGCGGTGGAGAACTTAACTGGATACATGAAAAACGATAGAGGTAAATGTATCTCTCAAGTAACTTCAAGCAATATACAGATTTGAGAACAGGGCGCAAGATCGCTCTCGTTTTCTTAGCTAACATTCGACACGTCTAGTTTATGTAAATTTTCTTCTCTTCGCAATAGGCTTACATAATGTTTTTTCCTCATTAAATACTCATGTCTCCACTGACACAGGTCGGCGCGTGGAATGCCAATGACGTCTAGCCGATCTAAAAGGGTAGCCTACAACATCTATAAGACCTACGAATTGGACTCTTTTGCCAGTACTAGCCACTGTTTGCGTCGCAAAGACCATTGACCTATTTGGACCACTTGCATCAGAGCGGTTATTGCCCCTTGGTGGCCCATTACGTAGGGAGGATCTGTTCACCACAGGGTATGTGGTCGTGTAGAGAAGAATACAATAATTGATTTATGCCATAAATTGTCTTTATTCCGCGCCCTCCTATTCTGTGTACAATTTCCGTGGGCGTATAAAGAACCATTAGCCACGTGTACAATACGAGATTGACTTTAGGCTATTTCGTGACATTTGAAAGAGAACATAAACATGTATAGAGACGCATTTGAATTATTTTCCGGTTACAAAATAATAAAGTGTCTTTCATTTCTATGCTTCTGATTCATTCGTGTTCCCTGATGAATCCGGGGTATGGCTTGAAGGAATTTTGACATTTAGTGCCTTGTCTTTTCCAAGGGAAAGTCTTGAGCTTCGAGTGATCCGTCACGTAAGTGTGTGTGGACAATTGCAAAGGCACCGGTTGAAGAGAGGCTTTTCTCTTGGAGTAACATCGCTGTGGAGTGTGCAGCGTGCCAACTTAGTGTCCGTTGTGGCGGTGTGATTTACTTCCAGCACGCGAGTTATTAAATTAATGATAATTAAATTATTTTCAAAACCTTATTAAAGAGGTTCGAGGAAAGGAGAACAGTTACAAGTCGATGGACAATAGAAAGAGAAAAGGCGCGCTCATTTTAGCGGGGGTGGCCCGAATACCATAACCATAAATACCTTCAATTTATACCTTTTATCACGCCTAATTCAATCTAAAAAAATTTAAGAAAACAATCAAAAACATATTTCGCCAAAACCTTTACTTGCACGCCTAGCTACGTCAACGTCAGCGTTGGACGCGTATTTCGCCTTGGGAAAGCAGTGCGACACAACACGATAAGATTCACGTCCTACCAATGGAATGCGTTTTGCCTTGGTGAGATCGCTCAGAATAGGGTGTTACAATACTGAGGATTTTATAATAAAAAGGAACCAAAGAAGTATTATGATACTTGTATTGGTCTAGTTATAAAATAGTTAAGGGTCTTCATATACTTGTCCTCCAGTGGTGGTAGTTGTATCTATGTATCGTGACCAAGCCAACACCCTTTAACTGGAAATACAGGATCACTCATCCGAGGGCAATTGAAACGAATGGGGGCACATCGCAGGGGAACTCGAAATAACATGGGGAAAGGCGGACCCGTTGAAGGTTCATCCCGGGGTGAGGATAGCGGTAGGGTTCAAAAAGCTGTCAGGGAATATCAGGGAAGGAATAAAATATAATACTGGTAATAATATAGTTTGCAGGAGCGCCGATGACTGAGGTCATTTGCAACTAATTGTCTTTGTTTAGAAAAAGAAATAAATGAGATGAATAATATGCTGATTCTTTCGGCTAGGTATCTTGTGCAGTAATATTTCACAAATACGAGGGTCATCCGGAAAGTAGTACCCGTTCGTGAAATAAAGACACAAAAGTAAATATTAACAAACATAAAAAATTTTATTTGAAAGAGGATACTTTAAACTACTTCTCAACATAATCTCCAAGCAAATTAAGGCATTTGTCATAACGTGTGACAAGTTTCTGTATTCCTGCTGCATAGTCCTTCGCCGCCAGCTCATTGAGATACGCGAGGGACCCATCTTGCACAAATTTTTGCATAATGCAGATGGTGTTTAACAATTTCATGAACAATTGTTCGAGAAACATTGGGAAAATGCTCACAGATGTCATCAATTGTGACGCGCCGATCGTTCCTCACGAATTCGTCAACTGAGCTCACCAGTTGGTCTGTAATGACAGACGGTCTCTCCGAACGCTCATCGTCGTGTGTGTTCCCCCTCCCCATGTTGAAGTTGCGACACCACCGCCGAACAGACGACTCGTCCATTACATTGTCTCCATACACCTCCTTTAATTGGCGATGAATATCACATGGGCGAACGTTTCTTGCATTGAGGAATTTAATCACTGCCCTCACTTCACAACTGGCGGCGTTCTCAATTTTTTTAAACATTGTAAACAATCACAGAAACAACACAGGCAATGCTAGCGTCACGCAACTTGGCTCAGAGAAGGCAGACAAGCCACTGAAGCAATCTGACCTCGTCCAGCGGCTACTCGCGTCGTCAGCACTTCATGCGGCACGAACGGGTACTACTTTCCGGATGACCCTCTTACTTCCACATCAGAAACCGTTAAACGAGACGGAATACTTCCAAAAGCCACCTTTAAAAAGTACTGGAACGAATTTCCGAAATGCCCCGAATTTAGCACTCCAGATAAAAACTATCAACAAATTTAATATAATATTTCATGAAATCTATGAAGAGCGCGCGATAAAAGGCATAGGCGAAATTTGTTATTCTGCAACAAAGTCAGGAAAGGCTGAATTTGACAGCGAGGCATTTTTTCGGGAGAGCCAAATCGAAATCGTTTTAGAAGAAAGAGAAAGTGGACGACAGAGAGATTACAAAAATTGGAAATCTTAATCCATTATACATCATACTATTTCTCATACTATCGCATCCAGCTCTTTGTAAGAATGCTAATCGAGGGAATGTGGTCACACTTCATGTTCACATACGAGTTCTCGTATATCACGTATGAAAAAATATTACACTGGAGCACATGAATATTTCAATGGCTTGTTGGGCGACTCCCTTGAAGCGGTGGACTACTAAACAGTAATAATAACTCGGAGACTTGGGAACCGATCAGAAAGAAATTATTTCAAAAGAACTATCTTTCACAGGTTGGACGCATTATACGTAAGAGTGACCCAAACCTATAGGGTGAACCGGTGAAGGAAAACAAAACACACTTTTTAATTTTCAAAGTGGATTTTGTAAACGTGATTTACTCGAGTGGTGTAGGCAAAGTACTCAAAAGAAAGAACTTGGGCAAGAAATAGGATTTGGGAAGGATAAGCAAATAAAGCGAAATCTAACAAGGGTATAGGATTGCAGAAGTTTTATCTGTTTGCGCAACATTACGCTAGGAGTAAGATTGTTTTGCCCCGAATCGGCCTATTGGTATTTAACTTGCACACCGAAAAAATGATGGAAGCGACCACTGAGAAGAGTTTGAGAAGGGACTGAAGTTAACAACATGGGGACATTTTATTTTCTCCGCTTTGCTTATTAAAAAATTAAATAAATCTGACTATAAGGAAAATAGAAAAACCACAAATTATGAATGAATTTGCAAATACAGATGGAGTTGCGTCATTATTTTGGTTGTTTGTGAACTCTGCGGAAAATGAGCGGAATGAGGGTTTTTCTATAAGAGCAGCAAGAGAGGAAACTATCATAGATGCTTTGGCAAAGGCCATTAGAAAAAACTTCGCGAACAATAAAAAAAGGCAGTCTAATTTTATAAGTTCCCTGGCCTATATTATAGTTATTATATTCTGGAAGATATTAATGCTTCCTTTCACAAATGTTTCTAAAATGATGGTGCAAAAAAACCATTAATCTCGAAGGGCAAATAACATCTAATATGACTTTTTTTTATCCCTTTACAGGTTATTGGGAGTGTTGTTACACATGTTTCGGTTCTGGTTCAGTCTTGAAGAAGCATCAACACGAATGAGGAACGAGCGGAATGAGGGTTTTTCAATAAGAGCAGCAAGAGAGGAAACTATCATAGATGCTTTGGCAAAGGCCATTAGAAAAAACTTCGCAAACAATAAAAAAAGGCAGTCTAATTTTAAAAGTTTCCTGGCCTATATATCAATGAAGGACGAAGGTAGTATATCGGCATATTCGTTAATTGAAGGAGCGCGTAGAAAAACTGCAAAGGCATTAGAGGAGAAGGGTAAGAAATGAGAGTGAGAGGCGAGAATGTGTTCCGGATGTAAATAAAAAAAATAATTTCTAGGAGAATTAAACCCCAAGAATACCGCAGTCTTCTTGCATTAAAATCGCATTTAGAAGTAAATTAAAAAAGGAAAATACTATTATTTAAAAGAAGTCAGAGCACTGATCAATATTCAAACCCGACACATTCGAAACCGAGGGCAAAAAAGCTAGACATTTAGAGCAAAAAAGTGGGTGCCATGAAGTGTACTATATAATTTAGAACTTTAGATTAAAAAATGAAAAATTATAACCATAAACCCATGTCCATCTGCACTTTCACCCTTCGTCTTATTCCCCGCTGCTTACATTTCCCACACTCCCACCTCGCGTACACGACAGCTGATGTAGACCTATAGCATCGAATGATTCCCATTCGAGACCAAGTCCACCCATTTCCCCTTTCATCAAATGTTCACTAAAGCATACCACCATTAGGCTTATTTAATAGCGTTCATTGCCGGGGAAAAAATGCATCACTCATCACGCAAAAGCGATCCGCCATGCTACCAAGGAAACCCGATCGTTGAAATTCCCAGCTCTAATGCGCACATAGCATTTCTTATATTTCCATGCGAATAACGACTTTTTCATCCCTTCCATTCTCAACCTTCAAACGCCTCGATCTTCGTAACCTTCCCAGTTGTCCTTTAAACGCTCCAGTAATTCATGCATTACTTTGGAGTACTTGCTTCCTTTTACATAAATTTAAATACCCGCACTGCCCTTATGACAATGTACAAGAAGGTGGAGGCAGTGATTTCAAGTAAGAGGTAGATAAGGCACCAATGGCAAGTAATTGAAGATAGCAATGTAACAAGTTGCCGGTACCGCACTTTAGGCTTGATGAATAGATACCGAACCAAAGAAATTGACCACGTAATTGGAAACGATGCGTTGATACGCTTAAAAGCAAAAGTATCCCATATGAAGCCACGAATCAATATCGAAAAAACACTTTCCTCTCTATATTTCCCGCAAAAAGTGGATACCATTCCGACATCTCTTGAATTGAACTTTTTCACTAAAAATATCAACAGAATTTAATTTGGAATGCACTTGTCGATAAATATTAACCAATACGACTTCATATGACAGGTAGGTTTAAGATACCCTTTCGGTCAATAGAATGAGGAAAAGAGGAACATTGCAGTAAGGACCGATTGGAAGTGCGAAATTTATGTTCCAAGTTATTTGCAGCTGACTCACCTGAAAACGGGACAGCACTGATTATTGAACGTTATATGCACAAAATCGACTTCGCGTCGCGTCCGCAAAAGTGAGAAAAGTTTGAATAGGTATTAAGAATGAGATTGACTCATTTACTCACCGAAGGTCTTCCAGGCGACATAAATCCTGGAAATTTTTCCTCGCCTCCCATCTTGGGCAAAATATCTTGCAAATAAATGAAGGGAATCACACTATAGGAATACAACAGTTAAATGGTGCGCTATCTCGACACTTCCGCATGGAAATCGTTAATGCTGATCATGAAAATACGCATCAAATGCTGCCATGTAATTGGGGTCTTAAGTAACGGCATATCGACATTCACTCATACTAGATTACATACTTCATGCTCCTCGCCTCGTTAAACCAAGACCTCCTTCCCGAAAGCGACCCGCGACGCGCAGTCTCAAACGATCGCCGTGATTGAATGGTTCCGTGGAAGGAGGGTAGATGGCCCTGTGTACAATGCGGGAGCGACGGAATGTGGAGGAGAGAGCCCCATTCAAACGACATAAGAGCCGGGTTTTGTTTTGGCCGGGGTGGGGGGAGTGAGTAAGAGGGGTCGATTGCGGCTGTCTCTGGCTTGGGATCAGCGTCTCAGATATGAATCAGAGAGGGGGCTAGGATACGAGGGACAAATTCCGCGAAAGCGTCTGGTGGGTGGTGCGAGAGCACTGTGGATTTTCAAAGTGCTGAATAGCTTTAGGGTCCCGGCGGTTTCATTTCCTGGAGGATCTTGGCTGGTGACACATGTTCACCAACACTTCCCGGTGCCGATTCTGTCGCTAGCCTGCCTATATTGCTCACGACTGCGATGTCATAATCTGTGTCGGAAGTTCAGAGAAAATTTGCGCTTACTTTAGTCTGGCATGGCTAATTTTCACATGATACTGCTCAATTTTGTTATTTGGATTCAATCGTTAAAGCAATTATAACAGTGTGGTTGAATTACAGGACCATTGCGATCGTGGTTATAATGTGCGTTTCTAATCCGAAATAGGAGCACACGCCAATGTAGAGCAATAAAGAGAAGCCTGATTGGTGAAATCCCAACAAGGGTAGACCGACTCGATCTTATCCCTCCGATGCCCAATTTGTGCGGAAGGAATCTGCAGTGACAGTGGTCCCTCAACATAGGGAGCACACATCCTAATGAACACTATGTCTTCGGGTTTCAGGCCGCAGAAGTTGTATGCATCCATAGAATTGGATTGAGAAAACTTATTTTCCCTCACATTTTATTCATGGCAAACATATATTGTATTTGTTTTTTTTATTGAACTGTCATTTCTGCAGAGATATACAGGCAATATATATACCTGTATATAGGCAATAATAAAATAATTACAAATTATAATTCTGTATCGTAATGGACCGCGGCGAAACCAAATAATGCAACTTCTGTGGAGAAGTACGCGGTTCCTTCTGATGCTACGCATAGTGTTCTGATCTTAACTTATTTGTGTTTTTCCGCATGCATTTAAACTATTGATTTATTAATACTTTCACCATGAAAAATTCCCGTTTGCGGCTGTTCGTGTATTCCTTGTTTGATGCTTAAGGCCAGAATAATTAATTGACGAACTTGAGGTTACCAAGAAGGCTAATTAAAACTCCAAAATGGGAAAAAAATATTTAATCAGATGGCAAATGCTCTCTAACTGGGAAGTATTTTCGACCCTGATGGTGACAGGGGATGAGCAGTTTTCGAACGCTATGGACAGTCCCGACCTTGCACCCAGCGACCATTTCCTCTTCTTGCTCTTAAGACATACGCTTGGCGACAACGGCTTGAAGATGACGTGGAACTCAAGACCGCCGTTGTAAATTGTTTCAATTCAAAGGCGGTGTATACATTATATCCGCATACATATCTATGTTGAGGCATCATAGAACCTGGTACAGCTTTACGAAAAGTGCTTGAAAGCAAACGGCGATTTCGTAGAAAAGTGAAGTAGGTTTGAGGGGACCTAAATCATCAAGCTTGCTTTACTCCTCAATTTTGCCTAGTGATAGAACTATGAAGAGTTTACCCATTAGCCATAATACTATGTTAACACTAAAATAATTTTCTACTTCTCCTTAAGACATGGGAATATTGTATTTTCTGATTACACATGATGTTATCAGTTTTACTCGCTAAATTAATAAAAGCAGGATATACCAATGGTTCATTCAGTTGTCAATAAAGTTTGCTTGGCATTATTTTTATTTCATGTATGCATTTGTTGTCTCAAGAGAATTTTATTCTAGAACCTTTCATTGCACATATATTTATGCAAAATTAATTCCATTACTCAAACATGGCTGGATTTTGAATATTCAACATTTTGTGCGATGTGTGATTTTTTAATAAAAGGATCAATAAAAGAAATATGTTGTGCCATTTATTCCATTTAACATAGCCCTGAAGAAACATCACTATTCAAGCATAGTTCCTCACAGTATGTAATATAGTTAAGGTTTTTCTAGGACTGGAGCAGATTCTATTGAAAAATTATTAAACTAAAGTTGACCCATCACAGAAAACATTTAAATTTTATCATGTTAATATCCTTTAATGAGGCCGTATTGTAGTGGGTTCCTCCTGAGTCTTCTATTCAAAAGTAGAATTACGACAGAGTTAACCACAAATCCAAATTTACTCTGAATTACCTAGCATTGGCCAAAAGGCATAACTTGCATGGGCCCAGTAACTTTACCGAAATATAATGGGACTAGTTAAATTAAGAGTACATGCCAACAACATGTGATTGCTCAATCCAAAAATAATTACTCCCGCCAGCACAGCTCTAGGGATCATCGGAACACACAAGCCCTTCCACCACATCAACGTTGTAGTCCGGGGAGGGGACTACAAATATATTAACTACTAATTGAAATCAAATAAATATTTCCAAGGCACAAATCTATACCCATAATCTAATTTCAACAAATATGTTTCTTCATTGTATATAACCATGTTACAAATTAACACTTAAGCTAGTCCTTTCTCAGCATCCTTACTAACTTTTTCTGCCATCAATTCCTACCTTTGGCATAAACCTTTCTGTGACAAATAATTCTTCTTCTTATGACCCTAACAGTATGACCATCATGGTCAAAGTTGAAGGGAGCAGCAGCTTAATCTTGACAAAAGACTGAAATGGGAATGCATTTTAATTCAGCAGATGTCATACTCCAATTTTAGTGCTCTTAACATAACACCCTACCACATGTGGATAGGAATAAAACTGATAAATGACACCACCACAAGGGTTCAAATCCAGATTCAGTGGGTGTGGTGTGAAACCAGTAATCAAGCGCTGCATAAATCCAATCTCCCAAAACAGTGCTCACGTAACTACGTATCAAAATAACTAAATTGATTTCTTCCACACTTGATAAACAGATTTTTTCCTTACCAGAGAATATTCTAAATTATTTTGTTTACCCATGCATCAGAAAAATCATTGTTTTTCCATAATATACTTTATTCAAAAACCATTTAGGTTCAATGGGCTTAGGATTGCACAAAGTATCATTTATAACAGTTGTCATGGCCCAAAGATGTCTTGAGTAAAATGCATGGTTTGTAAAAAAAAAGCTTCGGAATAAGTTTATAAAAATTATTTATTTCAGATATGGCTGTAATGCCTCAAAATCCTTCTCTGGAGATCCCTTGAGTGTTGATGGACTTTTCCCAATTTTTCCAAGACCCAAAGGTGACCCATTTTTAAACTTCTCGTTGTCCATGGTGATGACCACTAATTGGGGATTTGTTGCATGCAATGTAGTGGATTCATGTTCAACCACTATTTTTTGCATTCAAATATCTCTGCCTCATAGGAGAGAGTGTTTCATCATGTTTTTGACCAACATTTAGGTTTCACATTTTTACAGTTCTATAAGTGCAAAAGGAAAAAGCATTTTAGAATTTTTTTAATTTCACTACCTCACTGAGGGGTACATTATAGCAGTACAAAATAGAATAGTACATAATTGGGGCAGATGATATTAAGTGCACGCACTCACAAAATTGGACTAATTTTGTTTTCAGTATAAATAGAGCCTGCTAAAATGAAATAATCCATCAAACGAGAAAGGTTATTAGAAAGACCTTTAAAGGAATCCTGCTGAAGGGAAGAAGAGAATTTAGCAGTTTACTAATTTCACTGCCTCACTAAAGAGTATATAAGGGATCCTACCTGCATCACTCATTCCCTATTTATAACAGTAGTGACAAATGCCCTCAACACATCTCGAAAAGGTGCAGCTCTGAACACACGTACAACAGAACAGTGGAATACTGTCCAATCAGAGTATGGGCTGAGGGTAATATGGTAGACTGCTGCCAAGAATTCATTACTTATTTCCTCTGAGTACTTTCATCAAGTTTTGAAATGCTTTCCGGAATATTTGCTTGATAGGTACTTCTATAACTCACAGGGACACTTCACGCCAAGAGTAAGAACTCACACTGAATGTTTGTGCAATGTTTACATGCTGCCTGGATACAAAGGGAGGTGATACTGAAGGATGTAGGGTAAATCATATCAACATTAAAATTATAACAGGTAATTTATAATGTAGATTAAATAATGAACTGACTGAACTGAAAAAGCAAACCAGACTCCCGGTTCAACTATATATGAGTTCTTCCAGATGGTGGGAAAACTCATTTGGCATTTTGTTGAAAACAAATCTTTCATGAGGGGAAGATCAAGTCATCCAGGTACAAAACAATCATTAAGGTAAGTGCCAATAGAGATGAGGTGTGCCTAGAAGCTTCTCACAGAGGGATTTGGAGAAAGTTTGAAGGAATTCCTGGGGAGATAGTACTGTTACTTTTGTAGCCTTCTATATATTGTCGCAACTTATATTTAACCATCATTGCATGTTACAGTGAAATTAATACAAATATTATCATATTCTTAAAATTCTTTTCAATACTAGATGATTACAACCACTGACCTTATATATTACTGCATATAAGATTACTTCTAGAAATTTAACTCTTATAGTACAAAAAAGGGCACTTTTTTGCTAATTTGCTAATATGAATTTTATTCTATGCACGTGAATGACATTGGTATGGTATGGCATTGGTTTGGCATTTGCCAGAAGGGACACCCGGAAAAATTTTCAATTTTTCTAATTCCAAGAATCCAAATTAATAGCATAAAATATTCATACACTCATAAATACAAACACATTCATTCACACACTTTGCACACAATCCTTCCATTGTTGCAGATTAATGATCAAACGATAATCATAATGAGACTATGTGCCTAGCAACACTGCATCCCTAACTGCTGCCTATGTTATGCCTAAAAATGTGATTTTGGCATATCCTACAGCCTGCCTACAACTCAGAAATAACTACATATATAAACACCCTCTCAATTTTGCTACAGTAATTAGTTTATCTAGGAAAAGATGACTTGGAAATGCCTGATGTATTCATTGTGTATTTATGTGGTGATAATTTATTAGTAATTCTTTGATGTGCAGTAACAGTCGAATCACATTTAAACATATATCTAATAATTATGTATATGAGGTGACAGCACAATTTCTCTTCTTGTATTCATATAAAGTTCACTCTACCAAAGGAATACAGCAAAGAAGGCAGGTAGTTCATTGATGTCACTCTATCTTCCTCCAAAATAGTGGGTTACTTCTGGGTGATTCATCCTTAAATTGTAACTTATTTCTAGCAGGCCAATAATTAAAATTACCTAGATTCAACCTAAGATTGGTCAAAATACACAATGCCACATACAAGGTATTTAAATCTATAGTTTTGGAAATATTTAAATCAAAAGAATGTCCCCATAAGGTAAATGATTCCCACAGAATATGAATTAAGATAATACACATTAAATTTTAAATTAATAATTTGCCATAAAATCAGGGCATCCAGTGTATGAATAAGAAATTGTTTTCAGAATCCAGCAATAATAAAAATATTGATAATATTAAAGTATTCCAATTAAAAGTAGCTTTAGCATTGCAATAATTTTGATCTGAAAATGGAATGATCTCACAAATTAAAGGCCTATATTTTTTAAGTGAATGTCACGTAGTTGGACATAGGATACAGCCTTGATTTAAAAACGCTGATGAGAATAATAAAAAAAGCCTACTTCACTTGTTTGCCTAGCATCTTAGTGTCACTACTTATCACCAAATAGAGTACCAACCATGAAAAACTTAGGTGTTTTAACTGACCATAAACTAAATTACTCCAAACACATAGAGACTGTAAAAAATAAAGCAATGTCCCTATTAGGCCTACTTTACCGCTTCACAGAAATTGAAGATCCAATTGCACTCCATTCATACTTCTAAACAATTGTCCTTCGCATATTATTATCATATTGCTCCCCAATTTGGTCTACCTCATCCCCAACTAATCTAAAATCCCTCTATTGCATCTCTCACTTCTTTGCCAAAATAGTCCAACACCGAGGCCTACTTTCCACAATATGTCCTCAAATGCTGTTCTGTCTTATTTATCAATTTCTAGTACCCAAAACCACAGACACAAAGCTGACTTTAAACTCCACCACAACACCCTAAACTCGATTATTGATTGCCCTGAACTGCTCTCTCTCTTCAACTTCAGCATACCAACTCGATCCACCCGCACCCACTCCCTAATCCATCTGCCTATACCTAGAATATCTCTCACCCAGCGCTCACATTTATTTCACCTCTCCTCCTTTCTAAATTCACTCCCTGACACATGGTTAATCCTTTTAACCTATCATGCAAAGATTTCACCACCCAAGCTTTATCCCAGCTCTCAACAAATTAATTTTTTTCTCCTGTCCATGTTCAGTTCTCGTTGTTTATTGTAATGCTGTTATTGAATTTTTGTTCTCTTTCATGTTTGTTATATTATTCACTATAAATTGGCACTACTGCTGTGTGTGAATAATGTTTTAAAATAAATAAATAGAAGGTAATCACATGTTATTGCAGACTTGCATTCAGGCATATTATTTAGAATTATTTGTCCAAAGGTAAGTCATCCGGAAAAAAAATTCCCAAAGGAAAATAGACACACGAAGACAGGAATTAGAAAATAAAAATAACCATAGGAATGAAAAGTAAAATCACTGAAAAGTGACAATGTTGTGTGAGCATTCACATGATCTAAGACACAATAGACATGATCGAACACACACATACAATAAGTAAAAACACAATGACTTGCTCTACCGTCAAGAGCAAGAGTATGGATATATGTGCATCAATGGATATCTATGCAATGGTTATGTTTCTTCCATAATGTTAAATGCTTTCTCATTGGGATAAAAAAAATTGAATTGCAATGAAATTAATGAGGCATAGTTTGTGTGAATGCATAAGAGAATTTTGTGGACCTCAATAAGAAGATGCCAAGATCATCAATGGCTGGAAATGAAGTATTTAAGGGAAGCAGTAGGCGATTCTAGAATTGTAAAGGAAGAACCAAGATCCACAGCATTACGAGACATGGTTAAGCATTCAGCTATACCCAAAGGCTGCAGATGACTTCATTGGAAACATTAAGAAGGTCAGAAATTCTCAGGATTATCCGCTGCAACAGATTTTCAAATGCCAAAAGATGTATTTTATTTTAAATTTTTAATGCACAAAATGTCGAAGCATCAGCAAAATTACATAGCCCAATATGGCTTTCTTATATAAAATAGGAATTTCATAAATAATAAACTATCTATTTTAATTTATTATGTTTTCTAAAAAAAATTTGATTTGATTCATTCTCTAATAGAAAAAAAGATGAAGATGATTCACAGTCCTAATCCATTGTTGTATAATTAACTAAATGATCAAATTTGTTTTTTTCTAAATTATTGAGTTTTCAATGGTCAGACTAGTATTATTAGTGTATCCTATGTATTACCTCCAGGAAGTTATTCATGTTGTTGGTTTAACACTTTTTTTATGGAATCAGTTTACAGCAATGGAGTGGTATGAGCATGGCTCATATCCTGGGCACGTTAGCACGATAAACCTCAACAGTACAACACACAACCCCTGAACCATCTTATGTCCTCAAGTGCATATCTAATGCAGTGCGATGAGTAAGAGTATGTAACACCAATATTTTAAAGGTTATTTATAGAGGATTCCTAGGTAAGTGCTCGTGTAAGCCATTGGTGATGTGGGGAAGATGATTCATTAGTGTCCCTGGGAATTTCCCCAGACGATAACACAATGACACTTCTGTATGAGGTGTAATAGTTCTACTTAAATTGTGGCAATGAGTAAAATCCCAGAGCTCAGGTGGCAATCATAATAATTCTATGGTAGAGTATGTACTGCATTGTGTAGTATTCCTTTCCAACGTGATATAATGTTGAAACCTGTATAACTAGGCATGATACAGAACAAGGTTCTAGCATTGCATTAGGTAGCAGTAAAACATGTTACCGAAAAATGTGGATTATACATTACAAAAATATACATTATAAGCCTAACTGGTGATGAAGTCTCATTAAGTTATTCTAAAAAATTATATCTTTTGGAGTTGTTGAAGGTACACCTCCAAAATTCAAAGGCTCCTCGTTGTAAAATTAAATGGATTCTCTTTACTGGTAATATTTTGGTAATGGTGTGATTATGGTATGTAACATTGCATATGTGTAAGAGGTAACAATTTATTTTGTTTTTTTAGTTAATGTGCTTTTTGTATTAACCCCCTCTTTCCTCAGGAACAAGATTCCACCATTATAAAATGGCAAAGAGGATAAAGATAGAAGAACACACTAAAGACATCAAAAGAAGCAGATTCCACGAATTGATCACTGAGGAATACGGAATGGCCAGTGATCAGTGGGATACCTATCAATTTAGGGGCCCTTACGTCCCTGAATAATGTCAATAATAATAAGTAGAGCAAGGCTAGCCACAATAGAGCAAATTCATTTCAGTTAATTCTTGCAGTGTGTGGTTTTCTTGAGTCTGCATAACATTCAAATGTAAAATAAAGTAACCCAGTAAAAGATTCCTGGTTGCTTATTGAGAAACACATTTTGCAGTATGCTATCCTGAGCCCGGTCCTTTGAATCCCTTGCCCCTTCTTATATCATTCAAAGTGCTGATAATGTGTATAATTATTGGACATTTAATTCTTTCCTTTTAATACATTTAAACAAAAAATATGATTTATCTCATTGAAGTGATTCAAATTATTCTATTTTCAGGAAAAGAAATGTCCAAGGGTTGTTGGGATCTGTGAGGGAGAGTGTGTTCATTCACATAGGTATGACAATTTATACAGTCCAGAACCAAAGAAGAGTGTTTAACAGACTACTGCAGGGGCAGTGTTTCATGCCATTACTTGGATCATGTTCATGTTTCATCCACAGTGATGCAGTTAGCAATGTATAAAGTTCTGTAGATTTTGCTGAAACAGCTGCAAACTGAGCTTGAAACAAGTCACCTTTTTTGATCCACCATGAGCATTCGCAGCTCCCATCTTGCAGATAGTTCTCTCATATCTCAATATTCAGGAAAATACTATGTGCCCAGTCAATTGACATGCCTTGAGCATTAGAAATCACAAGCACCTTCACTCTCATATCATCCATCAAGATACCATGGATTTTATCTATGATTAATAAATAAGTGACCTCAGCATAATATCCAGAATGTTCAGTGTAACTTGTGCTCTTTCAGCCACCAAGCAAGATTTTAAGCACGTATAAACCATTCTAACGAAAGGCACACCAAAATGATCATTACATTTCTCATCATTCTCCTCAAGCAATTTGCTTTTCAGACAATAATGCTTGATCAACACACAAAATTCTCTTCTATCCATTACATGAAAATCACTCGACTTGCTTGCATCAGATGAACATTAAGCACAGGGTAATTCACTTATCAGGGTGTTATTGCACATGTGCTCCACGCTCCCGGGGAAATAACTTGATTACGCAACATCTCTCTCTCTTTCTGATTTTGCATGGACTTTTGAATACCCTCATATATATTGCTGACATAATGTGTCTACCTGATGCTGCCATATAGGAGGCTAACCCATGGTCATGTTTATGAAACTGTAATGTGGATTAGCAGTGCAGCTCTTTATCCTAACAAACACACATACAAAAACTAGTGATTTGAATGAAAGTCTGTAAAAAACGAGATGAAAAAATGATTACAATATCTGTGAATATGTGAAATTTTACATAATTTTGATATTTTTACTGCAATGATTTATATAGGAGCCCTTCCAGACCATAATTAAGTCAAGCCTATTATTCTATATATGCAGTGTGTGTTAATTAAGAGGTTTTACTGCAATTCATGCTCAAAATGATACATTTTTAGCCAAACATAGGTAGTAGTTAAGGATGCAGTGTTGGTTTGGCAAGTGATTATGATTGTGGTTCGATCATTAATCTTCAGCAATAGAAGGACTGTGTGCTAAGTGTGTGCATGAATGTGTGTGTGTTTACGCGTGTGTGAATGATATATGCCACTAAAATGGATTATTGGTTTTAGATGCACGCAAATAAACATTGGTGATTGTGGACATTTGTAGTGCTATAAAATGTAGAATAACTATCATGACCTTATTGAGTGCAGATTATATGAATAGAAGGTCTTGGCATGTGAATGAACATTCTATATCAGGTTATGTGAAGAATAATACATGGGAATTAGACTCCCAAAAGGATTTCCATCAAACCTTCTCCAAATCCCTCTGCGAGAAGCTTCTAGGCCTGCCTCACCTCTATTTGCACTTTTCTTAATGATCCTTTTGCCACTGGTTGACTTGATCTTCCGCTCATGAAACATTTCTTTTCAACAAAATGCCAAATGAGTAATCATGCCATCTTGAAGTACTCATTGATAGATGAACCAGGAGACTATTTTGTTTAATGGTTCAATCAGTCAATTATTTAATCCACATTATAAATTACCTTATTATAATTTTACAGTTGATATTATTTCCCCTATATCCTTCAGTAAAACCTCCTTTTGTATCCATGCAGCATGTAAGTATTGGACAAATATTCAGTGTTGAGTTCTTAATATTGGAGTAAAATGTCTAAGCAAGTTTTTCAAGTGCCTATCGAACAAATACTATGGGACAATCTCAAAGCACTCCGTGAAAACTGATTCATTACATTCTCGAATATGCTCGGCAGTAAAAAGTCATGAATTCTTGGTAGCAACCTACCAGTTCACCCTCAGCCTATATTCAGATTGGATGGCAGACTTCTGTGGTATAACCTCCATTCAGTGTTGAGGGCATTTTTCACTGCCGTTAATTATGGGGAATGAATGATGCAGGTAGGTGCCCTATGAACCCATCAGGAAGGCAGTGAAATTGGCAAACTATAATAATGAGTTTTCATTTTGCACTTTTAGAACTATTTTCATATCTTTTCATAAACTTTTTCCTATGCTTCTTATACAAACAATGCATATTTCACAAGACATCTTTGGGCCATGTCAACAATTTTAAATGATACTTTATGCACTGCTAAGAGTTTTGAACCCAAAAGGTTTTGAAATAAAGAATTTAGTAGAGATGTAGTGATTTTTCTGGTATGTGGGAAATAAAATAAGGTTGTATATTCTCTTGTTAGGAAAAAATCTGTTTTTGAAGTGTGGAAGCAATCAATTTAGTTATTTTAACACAGCTTTTTTTTGAGTACTGTTATGGGAGATTAGATTAGTGCAGTGCCTCTCCTGGTTTTACACCACACCCACTGAATCTGGAATCGAGGCCTTTTGATGGTATAATTTATCAGTTTTATTCCTCGTGGTAGGAGTACACTCAAAGTGCCCTCAACAAAGAACCTCAAGTAGGGATCAAGATACCACTAAAAACTATTCAACACCACCAGGATTTGAACCGGGACCCCTTGGATGGGAAGCCAGTACGATAGTCACCGCACCATCTGGATCCCGTTTTATTCTTATCGATACTTTGTATATAATGTGGACTGCACTAAACTTTAATTATGACATCAGCTGAATTAAATTTTTCCTGTGGTGTCTTTTGTCAAGATTAAACTGCTGCTCCCCACTACTGTGATTATGACGACCTAACTTATGGTCATGAGATGAAGAATTATTAGACATGGAAGCTTTAACGCCAAATCATGGAACAGAGGACAGAAAATTTGGAGAAGATGTTTGGAAACTTCATGCTTAAATATTCATGTCGAACATAGTTTTATAAAAGGAAGAAACAAGTTTGTTGAAATTAGATTATGGGTGTAGATTTGGGGCTTGGAAAATTGTATATGAATTTTATTAGTAAATATATTTTTGGCAATAATATTATTTTTGGAAGATATTAACCAAGCCACTGAACAATGTATGAAAGGAAAAATAAAGTTTTCTTAAATTTTCCATGAACTTCCAATGTTTGATTGTAATACATTTTGACAGAGAAATCGAAAACCTGGGTGGCATGTACTCATTATTTAGTAGGCCATTATTACCACAAAAAATCACTTTTATAAACATTTTTAAATATGGTTTCTGTTTCCCACAAACCTGATTCAATTTTCTGTTTAATCCTCACTTGTAAAATCCTTGTATAATGCTAACTTGAATTATTTTAATAGTTTATGAGATCTGGCCGAGTTTTCCTGGAACCTGAATTAAAAGTAAACCATTGCCAATATCTGGGGGCCCTGGATATTATACTAACTCATGAGCATAGAATTACTTTGTACAGCTAGTTAAATTGAGTACATACAGATTAATATAATGCGGCCACTCACCCTTATTCATCTCTTTGGGGATAATATATCATCATCATACTCTTTGTGTGAGCCCTTTGGTTGACTGTATGAAGATAAAAATAATCATCAGGATTAACTTATCTAGGTAATCCACATCACTGAATACCAGTACATCACATGATACATTATCATTCAACTAAGTCATTTACACTTTTTCAGCAGAAATTTTGGGCTCTAGTGTTGCCCATCATATCTCATGTACACTAGGAACATTCCACAATTGTTTGAAATGATGTGTTTTGTGAGCAACCTAAAATGTTTGTTTGTTAAGAACCCATAATACTGAGATTCATTTGAATGTTATTATCATCAAAAATGATACTGCCTCAACTAAGAGATTGTCCAATGGTTTCACTGAGATTATGTATCAGTTTTAAAATGTCATTTCCCTAAATATGGGCAAACATGTAATTAAATATTGAAAGACATAAACCCTGTTTCATATATATTAAGTGTTCTATGTATAACTATTTTTTTAAAATATGAAGTTCATTCTGTCCCAATATTGACTGACCTGGAAATTTATCGGAAACCTGATCATCTAAGCCTGTGTTTTAAAATGAGTGGGAAAATTAGTTGAAATCTCTGGTGTGATACACCCATGCTCAACCCATCATTGTTACAAAATTTCCAACATTCACTGCCCAAAATAAAAGGCAGTAGGTAATGACCTTTGTATATTTATGTCTTTTTGGACACTTTCTTTACTGATTTTTAAGAAATCAAAAATGCAATCTTCTCAAATAGATGGGTGCACTTTATTAAAGCCAATGACAAACATGGACATCCACTATCTCCCTTATATTTCCAATTCTGACACAGTTGCAGCGTTACAATATATGTGACCGCTTTCATACATGCCAAGATGGTATTAAAAAAATTATTAATTCATTTTGCATACGATGCATAGAAATATGCCAAATGGAATTTGATGAGGTAGGTTAATTGACGGTTTATTAGCTCCTTAGAATTTTCTCTCCATCTTTGATCCCTCATTTTCCTCCCCAAAACATGTTCAGTCCCTAAAATATCCTATTCAGTACAATTATTGAAGGTGTTACCTAGGACTTTTTTTTCCAAAACAATAAAATTAGAGAACAAATCATTTGTCATTTCTTGTGTCAATTCAGGAGAATTTTAGTAAATAAAAGGAGAAATCTTTTTAAAACAAAATCATATTTGTCCAAGTGCTGTAGAGTTATGCCTTTTGAGAATGCATATTACTTACCATTTCAGCTAACTGCTGTACAAAATGGGGAGATGAGGTGAGCTGCTCCTTGAATCTGCATATTTTGATAGGCAATCCAAGGATTGCCCCAATAGATCGTTGTGTTTAAAAACAATTGACAAAATCTACAGTATCATTGCATCCGCGGTATTGATTCAATCTTTTAGATTAAAAACAATGATAAGGATAATTCAATCCATGCCAATTCGTCAAATACTAATGTTTGATTTTAGTTGCCACGTTACCTGTGACCTAGAATGCCCTTCAGGAAAATAGACAATTTTCTTTCTAAGTTTTAAGTGGCGGCAACCCACTGTGGCCATTTTCTCTTACCCACAATGATGGCCAATTGCTACGAGAATCAATTGTGAAAATAAAATACTTCCCCATGCATGAAAAAGTAGCAAAGCTGACCCAGGTCTGTGAAACAATCATCTGAACAAATGAAAATATGATGCAAATTTGTGAAAATACCCCCACAGGCTATTCTCTGATTTATGTTAATTTACTGCTGCGGTACCGAACTTTAAGCTGTTACGTTACACCAAATACCCTTTAAAATAATCAAGGATTTAAGGGAAGGTTTAAAATGAAATTCAGTATAAATAATAGTCTTTATTTAGCTATGTTAATAATAACTCTTATGCAGGTCAAAAAGTGATGAATATTACAATTCAATTGTTATGTTCACAGAATGTACACACATTGGAAAGTTTTGAGCATTAATGAGATGCCAATGGATATATTTGATTCTGATTTTTGGTCATATGTCTGTCGACCCCATTTCAGAAACTATTTTCTTAATGCAGAGTTATCCAAAAAGGCTTTCTAGCACAATAAATTAAGGCGTTTCCAGATTCGAGACTGCATCTGATCTGTTATGCCAGTATCCTGCATAGCAGCGGAGGACCCCTCCTTCACTAGCATTATAATTTATACATAACTTCAAAATATCTAGGACAAAGGGAAGGTAGGCTGTCCTTTTAATGAAATCTCATTTGACTAACTCAGCCATATAAACAATTTTATACTATTGTTTCAGGCTTCACTTCGTGGAAGTAATTAATATCCATTATTAAAATTGAAAGAAAGACTTACTTTTCCACAGATTTTATTATATGGTACAACGCGTTTCACCGACTTGCGGCATCATCAGGTACAAACTTGCAAAACAGACAGATTTTGCAAATTTGTACCTGATGATGCCGCAAGTCGGTGAAATGCGTTGTACCGTATAATAAAATCTGTGGAAAAGTACGAGTCTTTCTTTCTATTTTAATAATGAATTTTATACTCATTTCAAAGGTAGTGATTAATAAAAGATGACAAAATAAACTATACTATGAGTAATGCTAAAATTAGGGTAAAAATGAAACAATAGTTTTAAAAAGAGTATGAAAGTGTGTGTAAACAATTAGTGGGATGAGTTTATGAGCAGAAGCAAGAACTAACATCTGTCATCACCCTTTTCTTTTTGCCTTTACCTTACAAATGGATCTTCCAGTTCTCTTTGTTGAAAGAAAAGCCTCAAGAAATGTCTCCTTATGAGGTCTGATCAATTGCCAACTGAAAGCCTCTTGACAATTTGGTCCAATATTTCTTAAAATTTGATATAGAAAGTTCTGCTGCCAACCCTAATACGAGAGATTTATCTTGATCAAGGATTACCACCCTCAGAAGAGGCTTCACTTCCTTAATTATTTGAATTACATTTACTTTAGGCCAGCGGCAAGAGGATAAATTTAGGAGCTCTTTTACTCACAGTAGTATTAGCACCGGCCTACCTCCGATTTCTGTTTATCTAATCCTCAACCACAGTGCCAACTCTCTCTCTTGTCGATGCCATGAATTGCAAAAAATATATAATCAAATCATTTAACTGGACCAGGCACTTTAGAGTAAGCCCTTAATATAAAATAATGCCCAGAAGGAATAAGTAAAAAGCACAACAAAGAAAGCAATCCCGAAAGCATTTGATAAAAAAAATTTGAATTCTAATTTTTAGAGAAGATCACAGTGTTGCAGTTTGATTTACAAGCTTCATGAGCAGTGGATATTTTCCAATCACTGCAGTTATGATGTCCAGTGTTGCATTTCAATGCATACGCCTTAATGTAAACATTTTCTTCCCTGGAAACCTTTCGACGAGCAGTAAAATTAAAACAATGGGACACTTATGTCGCCGAGCACAATAGCTCAATGTCACGGGTCTAGAATTCTGTTCCCACGAAATCACTTTTTGTAATTTTACTGTAGCCTTCACACAATTATCGCTTTGAATCTTCTAATGGCATAGAAAAGCGTAATTTAGGGTGGCATGATATAATAAGACCGGCACCTTTAACACAACTCCGGTTCTGTGCTATCAAATATTTTGCCAGGAAGATTCGCTTCCAAATATTGGCGGCTGCCGGGTTTCCAAGGGTTTTTTTCAAGAAGGGGGGCTACTCTTAATATTGCAAATGATTAACTTACGGAAAACATCCCGACGTTATTAGCCCTAGCAATCTGTCTCCCGTCTTTTCGCACACAATTTCAAAAAATTAAAGCTCTATTGTCACAGCAAAGAGGATTCGGAATCAGATTGGACGTATGTCAAGGAGCAATATGCAAACCTGGCTTACGCGTTCGGCATAGCACCGATTGGGAAAAATCAGATAACCCGACCCTGACACTGGGTGATCTGATGGTAAATCATACGTATTGCCTACGTAGACGTTTGGCATAAAAATAATGGCGTGCAATGGGAACGTCCAAGTGCTTTGAACATACGCTTAAAGATTTAGCGTGAAGTATTTCGACTTGCTGTCTTGTGATGTCCAATGATGTACCATACGAGGGAAAACTGGCTTCCTATTTGGAAAAAACGAACAACATTTTAAATTGGAGGAATTTCACTTGCCAAATTCCAGTTATATTTAAAGAGGAAAAAAATGTCTCCCCTATCATGAGAACGCTAAAACGTTTGTCGTACATCACGGTCGTTGCAAAGGAAATGCCTTAAGTTTTTAAGTGAACCCACGGGTACTTTGCACTACTTCGGTTTGAATATACAGAGGGGAAGGAGAGAATGAGAAAGGGGGCGGGGGATAAGAGTGATTGCATGAGTTTCCTGTTGCTGACCCAAGGAGGTACCATGCACAGCTCGTTGGGACCCATTTTTCGGCCTTCGTGATGAAAATGAGACGAAGGCAGATGGCCGGCCCATCACGCCGCTCCTGCAGTGCCCTACGGACCTGCAGAGAGCGACGTCCTACTGTACCATGTTACAGCGACGCCTTTAAACCAGGCGAGCGCTGCCTTCGGAAAGTTCAGAGGAAAGAGCATGAACAAGAATGATTCGAGATGGAAGAGAGAGAGAGAAAAGAATGGAGGTGCAAAGAACAAAGCATTGAATGAGGGGATGATGGCTTTTTTATTGTTCCTTCAGAACGTTACAGTAATGCTTTCTGTCTCACGGTGTTATTGCACACTAGATGAGTTAACATCGTTTTATCACAATTTTTACAAAAACATTTAAATAACTTACATAAAATGGTAACAAAAATCATTACAGGATAGTGCATAAAGGAATAGGTAGATTAAGTGCCATAAGGTTTTCCATAAGATTTGTCTAAAATATTTCCTTAATTTTCTTTAGTTGCCATAAATGTTCCTTGGTTTCTCTAAGTGTCCTACCTAGTTCAATCGCCTAAGAGTCACCTTAATTTCCCCCCCAGTTCTCTAAGTGTCCTATATGCCTTTAAAGCCCCATCGGAGGGCCCTACCGCGAGTTGGAGGCCTTGTCTCAATCCAAGGGGACTCCTGCGCACTACACCCTATTTCCCTGGAAAAGGAGTCGTTTCCCTACCTTGATCAGCTGCATGGTCCACCGGCGGAATAGCTCTGGTTTCCATCGGCGGTCCCCCGCCGTTAACGCACAGCACTTAACACACACACACACAAATGACCATGCACTTTATGCCACCGCACACACTCACTGCACTAACACCAGCCACACTGCGGCGAATCACTTTGATGGGGGCGCTCCTACTTCAGAAATGTATGTTGGGAGGATTCTGTGATTAGTGGAGCAATCTGAAAATAAAAGCAGGACACCTCGACCTCTTAGTGCGTAGCAATATTTAATTGGAAGATTGCGTGGGCATGAGTGGAAATGTTTGAAAACCATGTGTGCTCACATTGACACGAGCAATTATTTGTCGACTATTAGGCTAAGGAGAAAGAACTTTTATGGAACCCCAGCCCAATTATAATATGAAAGCGCAGAAATGCACCATGGTACTGAGAATGGCTCGGGATAGGTGTATGCTTGTTAAAAGTTGTTTCCTTGAAGGAGTCGTGAAAAATTAGGAAGGGAGGAAAAAATATTCCCCGAAAATTAGGTTGGAGTTAAATGCTCTCTTGGGATGTAATGGGAATTTTGGAATGGGGGAATGTAATGTGGAATAATGAAATTGCTGAATATGGAAGGGAAACATGATAGTGTACTCTGAAGTAATTCAAACGGGGGTTTAAGAGTTTGAGAGCGTTGCCGGGAAACCACCAGAGTATGCAGAGAGGAATGTGATGATTTGAAGTTCGATGGGGCTACCGCCGAAAGCAGAAGCCGTTCGGAAAGGAGGAATTTCGATTGCATTCCTGCTTCGCTTACCTACCGAGCATTTGAGAACCATTTTTTAAGGCTCTAGTATCTGTCTGGGCAATGCAATTTTGACGAGATGAAGTCAAGTTGTACTACTGAAACTTCAGGGGCTAAAAAATAAAAACTTCTTTCCTTTTACGTCAGAAATGGTAAATGTTGATATATGGAGAAGAAATCACGGTTAGACCTGCACAAGTCCGAGAGATTTATTAGAAACAACGTGTGATGAAGTAAAATAGAGAATTGATGAGGACCAAAGGGATGATAGAAACCTAGCAAGAACTCAACCATAAGGAAATCTGTTCCGTTGACTTGAAGGGAGCAGGGACGAGGGAATGAATCTACAGGGAATCTGCTCCAGTAAACTGCCCCTGCAATGGAAAAAATAAGCAAGGCTTCTTAATCAAATGGAATATACTGATAAATGTATTAAAATATTCACAATACATGCTAACATTCTATTCCCAGGATTCCATATCAATCACAACCCGTTATCACATATGATGGCGAATATCTAAAGAGAAAGCTTCAAGAACGCGCAGAGCAATGATGTCGCCTGCATGTCATGAAACAAACTAAAACGGCTTTAGTCATTAGATCTCATCTACTTATACTAACTAACTACTACGGCAGACGCGGCATCCGCACTCTCCTCCGGCGATCGTCTTCATCTCCAACACGCATATCACCAAGCAAAACCCCGAACCGAAAAACTCATGACATTTGCAATGCGAGGCTTATATAGCCATGATACTGGGAGGGGGTGAGGGAGCCTCGAGCTAGGGGCAGACATTTGGTGTCGAAGAGGGCAGAGGCCACAGGAGTCTGTTAAAAGGTACAAAGCCAACTTGCAGAAAAGAGAGCAGACTTGTTGTAACGGGGCGGGGAAGAGTGAAGGGTAGTGTGCAGTGGTGGGGTCCTCATTGAATCACAAAGGTACGTGGTGAGGGAATCACGGCCGAGGGTCTCATTTCCCGAAACGAGAAGGAACTCGCTTTTTTCGCTTTCAGTCGAATCTTGGGGAAAGTTCTAACCCGCCAGTTTTCTCCGTGACGGTAAAGTAAGAACACCCTCGCGTAAATGGCAACCTTGCCGTAAAAGCATAGAATCACGCACACGGCGAGTTTTTGAGTGTGCGGTTCTCTTGGCGTAGTTTGAATAAGTTCGGCGGACGAAGGAACGGTGGAGGGCCGGGGAAAATGCAGGGCTCGCCCCGTGGATAATGTGTTGGCTGGGCGTCCTATAGGGTGATAAACTTTCTTATGTCTCTTCCTGCCCTAGGTTGCCCCCCACCCCGTCCGACGATTCGACAAATTTTGAAAAGGCTCTCCGCAGTTAGCCATTCACGTTATTCTCGTCCCATTCTCTCTTTAGTGGGTATTGAATATGTGATCGAGGTATTGACTCACGTTATGAATTAATGTTGGAACCTAATGAATAGCTTGCGTTAAATATTGCGTGAACAGCTTCATTAAAAGACTCCATCGAGTGATCATGGTCATGAGCCACATCCAGTCCGCAATCACATCCACAAATATAGGGTTAGAGCAGCAAAGGTCTCGAAAACCGTAATCTTAGTCATTTGTATCGCGTTTCAATACACTCCCCGTTTCAATATGCCAGTGCTTCCCATTTTTAAAGGAATATACTTCGGGCCATAGCACACGGATGATTCAATCGCCGCAAACTCGGATGCCAAGTTAGCTAGGTCAATCGAGACAGTTTCGTCACATTGCATTGTCTTGGTGTAGGTATTCCTTCCAGTATTATTCGTACTTGAACGCCTTTTTAAGAATGCATCCGATATCAGTGTGAACAGCATTAAGCTTCCTGGCAAAATTAGCAAAAGACGCATTCAAACGCAATATCGTTTTGGAATCTGAGGGGAGCACGATTTCTGCGGGAGACCTGTGAATGCGAATATGCCCTCCGCTAGCAAAGAAGGAGATCTGAAAACGAGCATACAGGGTCTGTACCAAAATTAGTATTACCTATTTTTTTTGTATAAGCGAATGAACGGGAGGCTGTTTCTCTGCCCGAGTTCGCTGGAGGGGAGTCTCAGGAAAGGTTGGAGGCCGGTCTTGGTCGGATCCCAGCCTTTGCGGAATGATGATGGTTCGTTTGCGAAACCTCTGTAACTTGACCTCGTCATGCTCCGTCATGAACCGGTTATTGAAACAGCGCTACACCATCAAATGTTACGTGAAACCGGGGAAAACTGGGAAAGAGACTCATGACATGCTCAAGGCAGCCTATGGTGATAACACCATTGGTAGATGGGGTGTTATTTAGTGACACACGTTGCTTCGGGAGGGTTGAGATGATATTGAAGACGCCAAACTTTCAGGATACCCTTCGGCCTAAAACAGAGACGAAAGTCTTGCAAGAGTGAAGAGTTGTTGAGAGGGAATATAGAGTAAGTGTCCCCATGGTTTCTGGTGAACTTGGAGTCCCTTCAAGTGATGTGCATCAACGTCGATAGCATCGGCATGAGAAAATTGTGTGCGCAGTTGGTGGCGTCAGTGCTATTGGGCGGAGAAAAGGAAACTCGCACGCAGATATTCCGAGACCACCCTAGATCCCTGGCGTTTCCCTACCAGACATCCTCTTCACCCGTCTCATATACGATACGTGCTGGAAAGACGCCAACACGGCACGGTGGATGGATTACAACGGGCCGTGACGAAAGAGCTTATCAGCATTCCGGGTGCCGACTTCCAGAAAGCGAAAGCGAGTGCTCTTATGAAGAAAGTTAGCAATTTGTACTTGATCAGCAATACACATTTTCCCCAGATTTAATTAACTTATTTTTGGGACAGATCTTGTATGATGCGTAGGAACATGGCGGCGAACATCCTTGCTGCCTCAGAGCGTATGGAAAATGCATTTCCAGAGTTTCACGTGAGCTGTTGCCATCAATCCGATAAGAGTTTGTTCCACGCGGAGCGCAACATTAGTGGCTCAGATTAAAACGGCTAAGTAGAAAAAGTTTTAAAGCTGTCATCAACACAACAAGGTAATTACAAAATACAGGATGATATCTCAGGCACGATAACCGTCGGTTTACGGGATTTAGGGTGCATGGTGGCTTCATCCTCCGGCGACTTTGAAACTCGCACTTCCAAGGCCCTGCGGGAGATGCCGCAACAGTAACTTTTGACGGAGTCATCTGTTAATATGCATTTCAATGCAACATTTTCATAGTGCTAAAATCATTCGCCTTGACTGGGAATCGAACCCGAATCCCTCGATGTCCGCCCTTGGTAGAGTCTCTCTTAGTTTAGAGATAGTACAAGAACCGAATGGTTGCTCCAACTAGCATTGAGTACGTGATTTATCAAGCGTGAGCTAGTGATAATCACTTAGTTTAAAAAACTAAAATGCAAGTAGCAATGCTAAATGGACAGGGGGTGGGAGGGGATTTTTAGGTGGCTATTTGATGGAATCAATCGGCGGAGTTCAACACGGGAGGTTTAATAGACCGGAGCATCCTGGTATGGGCCATCTCGCGGTTTATCACCTCCATGCTACTTGCAAATTTGGAGAGGGTTTCAATCACCCAAACAGAGAAGCAGTCATCGAAAGATTGGTCGTGGGAAGTAGTGTGGATAGTAGTGGCATAATTAAGGAAGATGGGAGATATAGTGGAGCAGCCTTGGTTCTTCATGCAGAGGGAATGGTTGGTGGTGCATTCACCCACGCATAAGGCAGGGCAGAAGTTACAGGAGAGGCGGAATACAATGTTTTTTGAGGTGCAGATGATGACAGGTTGGGAATCGGTAGTTAGGGAGGTGCCGGGTCTTAGAAGATGGCAGCATTTGCAGCGTGGGTGGTTGCATGGTGCGGTCAGGGGTGGAGAAATGTCTCGCAAGTACGGCGGGCGTTTAAACGAAACGCTACCAATCCTAGCAATCTGATTTTCTTTCTGTCCGCTTCACCTTTGTCATCCTTCTCCACATACACATGTGAAAAACCTCCAATCTACGTCCATGAACATGTTTTAACGAACGTGTTACCGTACCGTGAAGAACCCCGCTTCATATTAATGTTTTAACAAGTTTACTCGGCACGTGAGCGATTTGTATAGTTTCCCGTCTGCTATTCCTCAAATCTAATCTCAGTTTCTGCAATGCATTCATTAATCCTCCCCATTTCATTCTATCAAACGCATCCTCGAAATATGCCAATCAACCCGTTCTCTTAACCCTCCTGTCACCCGCCTCCATCGACCATCGACCTAAAACCGCCCCGGTTTTCAGACAGAATGTGAAATTCTACCCGCTTCCTCCGTTCCAATTTCCGCTCCCGCCACTCCCCCTCATGACGGCGAGGGGGAGTGGGGAGTGTTTAGTGGTTGAGAATGTTGTATTAACGAATAGAATTTCGGCTTAGTAGGCTTAATGGAACCCTGTATGAGCCATCTCACATGTTCATGCTCGCACTTTAATGTCAGTGGTAGATTTTGGAGAGGATTACCAGGACCTAATATGTAAACAATTATCAAATATTCAAAGTATATATGGGGATAGGATAATTATCAGGGGCTATGTCTATGTTGCTTCTACTTCTCTAAAGAATAAATATCGAATGATATACCGTTTTCAACATTATGGACGCAAAACACTACAAGTCTGCATTCATCGGAAAATTCGTTTCAGGTGAATGACATAGGTCTTTAGTCGCAGAGCTACTAATGAGCAAGGTTGACGAGGAAGTGAAAAAAGAGGTGCGACGTTCTCATTTGCCCCTCTTTTCCCGAGTCCAAAATGTATTCATTGCCAACAACGGCATACCAATTTACCAATTTTCATTTCAGTTAATTCTGTGGCAAAAGCAGTTGCTGTACGGGGATTTGAGAGTCAGAGTCGGGGGATTATTCTCTTTAGACATGCAGTTTCTCCGAACGGTGAGTAGCCATTACAAAACTTCCATCGCCAAATAACCCGGGGATAACCTTCCAATTTTCTAATAAATTTCCACTCTTGCTCTAGTACGTGAATACTAACTCCTAATTATGACTTGGATGGCAACGCCATCGGGTTATTGATGCCACTAAATATGAGGCATATTTGAACAGTAAGAGCCGTTTCCTTATATTTAAATATTGGAGGGGCCGAACAAAGTTCTACTCATACAGCAGTCACGGAGCCACTGAAATAATTGTTTTGATTCAGTACCCGTTTGCTAATCGGTGAAGGGAGATAACAACGTCCGCGAAAGTTGTTGCTCCCACCAGTTGCGAAGTGCGTGCTGTAATTCAATATTGTGTGCAAAGCGGTCACCAGCTGAAAAAATTCATAGGGAGTTGCATCTCGTAAATGGAGCCACAGTAATAAGAGAAGAAAAGTTTAAACAATGGTGTCGAGACTTTAAATTTTGCCGCAATAATGGCCATGATTAAGAGCGGAGTGGCAGGCCCAGTATTCAGACCGATGAAATCGTTTAAAGAGTGGATCAAGAACTGCGAACTGATCGACTGATTAATTTCCTCTCTATGGACACGACACATTTTATACGATTGTTACGGAAAAGCTCGGATATCACAAATTGTATGCATGGTGGATACCGAAATTACTTACCGACCAACAAACAGAGCGAAGAATACTGAGTGGCAAGCGATTTTGGATCGCTATCTGTAACACAAAGATGACTTGACATTGCACCTGGTGACCACTTCCTCTTCTTGTACTTGAAACTGTAGCTTGGTGGACAACGGTTCTAAGCCGACGTGAAATTCAAGACCGCCCTTGTCAACTGGTTCAAATCCCAGGCGGCGAACTTCTAAGATGATGAATTAAAGAGCCTGGTGCAGCGATATGAAAATTGCATGGAAGGGAGCGGCGATTATGTAAAAAGGTGAAGTAAGTTCGTGAGAAACTGAAATCCTCAGTTAAACCTTTTATGACGGATTTTTTTTTAAATTACCAAAGAGCCCCTCCTCTTCGGATATGTTTCGTATAAACAATTGAATTTATTCCGGAATTAAAGTTATTATATTCTGGAAGATATTAATGTTTCCTTTCGATGGAAATGTGCAAAAAGTGAGACACATGCTCGATTCTGTTTGATCGCCAAGGGTCAGGTATTAGCAGAAGAGTACCTTATATTCAGAAAAACCACAGTGCATTGCATTCTTACAGAAGATGTAGCCATGAGAAAGGTGTGCCAAGAACGTCCCCAAGATGCTGTCAGAAGACTGCTTGTGTGGCAATCTTGCCTTGGACCTCGGTGTATCATCGTGGTGCAAAATCCGACCTGTTGCTTTGAAATGTGGCCTCTAGCCATAGACATGTCCCTGGTGAATTATCAGCACATCCCAAAGGTGTGCTTTTTATGCATTTACCGTTGTGTGTGCTGATACGTCATGATGGTACACCATTTCCTGAACATCGTAAAATATGTCTATTGGGTCTATTGTAGTGTCGGGTGGTGTCAGATCGTGTTTCGTCAGGAAAATTATGGATAAGAATCGTAGTATATGCTGCGTCCATCGAATATCTACCTATAACCGGACACTATCTAATAATTTCTAAGCTATTTTTGTAATTTTCAAGTGTTTTGAGTGCTAAAAGGAAAGCAATTGCGTGCATTTTCCGAAATAGAAAGCTGGATTCCGACACTCCGGTGCGTTTATTTTGATCGACTTTCATGCGTTCGCTTGGAATTTTATGTCGTAGAATGGTGGTTGTTTTATCACTCTTTGCGGCGTAATAACATTTACAGTGTTTTTTCCCGTGATTTTTCCTAAGCAAGCTTTCTGCACTGATGAAATCAAAAGATTGTTACATGGGAAGAGGAGTGTTTGAGGTGATTGCCGGGCGAGACACCTATGAAAATGTGAAAAAGTTTCCTGTCATGGGAAAAAAGGCGCTAAAATAGTTCTGCATCCTCGCGAAAAGTGACCTAATAAGACGGTTGATAAAAAAATAAACGTCGAATCTGAGCCGTTTGCCATGAACAGGAACAGCCAACGTACGATCTGCCGATCAAAAATGTGATCCGCTTCGTAAAATGTAATAGTCTAGCTTCGGATTGAAAATTCAGGAAATCATCCGCACCGACATTGCTTCTGATCAAAGAAGAACGAAAGTAACAGGACATTAGTTGAAGGCTGAAACAGAGAGCATGAATGTTGCGAATTACGGTAATGAATAATTTGCTCAGTGTCCTTTAACAATTTAAATGTTAATTTTTTATACTATTAAACTATTACACTTTTTAAAAATCTCATACAGAAGCTCAAATAAAAAGGCTTAGAGAATAATTAATCAAATCGTGACTTTTACCAAGTGTGAAATATTAATTTCGTATGCGAGGTGCGTCCGAAAAGTATCCGGCCTGAGTTTTTTGTTTTCATTTTTTTTATTGTGAGGGTGTTGTGCACTACGATTTGCTCCAAGAGGTATTACACTGATTTTCCGAAAAGATTGCGTGATGCCGTGAGAAGAAAATGACCGCGTCTCTGGTCAATCGGTGACTGGATTTTTGACCACGATAACGCGCCGGCGCATACATCGAACCTTGTGCATACTAAATTATAAAAACCCTCAGTATTTTACCAATAATTTCAATAGCCTTGATAGAATGCATAAACTTAATGCCAGAGGTAATAATAAACTCGTTGTCCCTCACCACAGAACAGCTACTTACAATCAGTCATTTCCAGTCACAGCAAGTCATCATTGGAATGAGCTATCATCCGTCATAATTAATGTACCATCTCTCCCGTCATTGAAGCGGGCACTTCATTAATCACTAATTTCCCACCTAATCAAACAGTGAAAATAGAGCTGCAAATAGACCTCGAGATCCTTCCTTTTTCTTTCGCAGGGGCATCATACTTTATATTGGCGATTGTAAATATATAACCAGGAATATATTTTTACAAGTATTGTTTGAATTTGTAGACATGTGCATACATAGTATTTGTAAGTATTGTATGTGTTTATGTTGTATATTTTGTGCTATTGATTAACTAGGCAACTAATGTATTGCGTTACTGTTTGTCAGCCCTATTATATGTATTAATTTTATTGCTCCTTATGTATAATTTGTGTAATATATCGATAAGTTTAACATTTTAAATGTGTGACGAGGGTTTAGGTGGTAGAAGAGACTCCATAGTCTCAATCTCGCCCCCAAATAAAGGCGACTAGTTATCTATCTATACCAATTCTTTCTTTTCAAAATATCGTCAAAAGATTAGTTTTTGTATGAATCCTCACACTGTATTGAGCAATTTTCGAAAAGCTTTGAATTTCATATTCATGTATTCATGAAAGATAGTTATTCACTTTTGCTTTAATTATTTCTTGGATTGACTGGGATTTGATGCACTGATTTTGGTGAAGGGAAACGACGCTGTACATTTATAACAGCAGCAACAAAGGCAGTGGCGTGAGAGACACATTCTCAAATGAACATCTTTTAGATTCCTTAATTTATTTGTATGTATTTGGTGTTCATCACTTTCTTTCAACTACTTACATATCCAAACGGCTGCCCCCTCGGGTAGGCGACTCAATAAAACGAAATATCTTTGCCATTGGTTCGCGTGTAACTGCGCACAGCAATGCTTATATTGCCCCACTTCTTTGTGCATCCGAATGATATTTTTTTAAATCCACGGACAAGGTTCGCTTTACTCATTCCGCATTACTCACTATTTATGCGAATCGTATCAAATGTGTGGGTTTATATTCCTATTGCTACTATTATTTATTACTGCGCCGTCATATTCCAAAGTTGCCATGTCGAATGCTAATTTGTTCTGCAACATATTTTTTTTGGCAAGGTTATGGTGACGATTGCATTTTTTCGGCTAAAGTCAAATGACGTTGATATCTTGTGGAATATTATTAATGGTACCACAGTAGATAGACGTTAGAATTGGAGAGAAGGAAGACAGTAATTAAGGGGCGCTTAGACTTACACCGGTTTGCCGGAAGAATAACTCCGGTTAAATTGTTTAAGCGCCTCAAGTTACTTCATTGCTCTAAAAAAATTCGCCTGATGGTCACTCGGTGTGATAGGCATGTCGTGTAAGAACATGGATTTCCAACATATAGTAATTTATCATGGTTTTCGTAATTGAAAATAATTTTTCGTTAATCTGCGGATGTATTGAGAAATGGAGTTGTAACCATTCTGCATAGTTTAGTGCGCTGCCACAACTGGGCTCGTCATCGGGTCGTTTTTCGTCTGACAAGTCATTCAATACGACAGCGGAAAGGAATCTGGGGAACTTTTAGTATTTCATGTTTTCCTTAATTTCACACATTCAATGAAATCATGATTAAATCTGCGTAAAATTGGAAATCTAAGAGGACGATCTGAAAGATTCCCTGATGATGGTAATTACAACTCACATTTTCAAAACACTTGTATTCTTAACATAAGTGCCTTTAATATTAATTTACCTTTGTCATTTTGCCATTAACCATTATCCGCAGTGTTCTTCCCGACTTTTGCAAAGTTGTCGTCTGCAGCCACAATCTCTTCTTGATTGGAAGATTAATTTCGAAGAAGGAGGATACTTTTCGGAAGAGATGGTAGCCTGAGGGAGCCAAATCCGGGGAATATGATGAATGTTCCAGCACTTCATAATGGAAGTCCTCAATTTTCCCATCGCCAAGACACTTTTATGGGCATGTCCATAGGAAAGGACTTGGAAACTATTTAGAGAAAACCCGTTGGATATATTAGAAATGGCCGCGACAATAGTGTGTTAGGGGCATATTGAAAAGATTAGGTTTGATTAAGAGGAAAAGGCAATGCTTAGAATTTTAGAAAGGTAAATAGCATCTGAGTGTTACCCCAAAGGAATTATTATTGGTGCATATAATAATAATGTGAAATTCAAGTATAGTTCTAGTTATCGGGGTAGACGACCGGCAGCTGAGGTCATTTTCACTATTAGGGATGGATGGGAAAGGAGTGGAAAGAAACCCGGCGTCGGCATTAGGGTGTCCAAAATTAACCGCTCCATCCGAAGGAAGCCGTACTAACTTAAACTCTTCACAAAGCACCTCAATAGGGATCGGGGTACCACTGAAAAAATTTGCCATTTCCAAAAATCGCACCCGGGCCCTCTGGGTAGGAAACCATTACATTAGCCACCGCATCATCCCGATATTAACGAGAACGTTTGGTCTTTAGACGTTCGAGCCACCACGCTCAGATTTATTGGGGAAAGAAAGGAGGGAATGGGCAGAGGGAAGGCGGTTGAAAGTGCAAGAAGATGGAGGGGACTAGGGAGGGATGGGGCTATGGCTGGCCCAAATCTAAATGATCTGGATTCTATTAATTATGATTTATTTTACTATTTTAATCAGCAAAGCAGAGAAAATAAAATATCTCCCCACTTAATTTCAATCCCGTCTCAAACACTTCTCATTTGCCGCTTCCATAATTTTTTTGAAGTGCAAGTGAAATGCCAATAGGCCGATGAGTGGCAAAACAGACTTATTCCTTGCGTTTTACTGCCCAAACAGATTAAACTTCTGAATTTCTATACCCTTGTTAGCTTTCGATTTATTTGCCTATCCTTCAAAATTTTATTAAATGCTCAAGTACCTTCTTTTAAGTACTTTGCTCACTCCACTTGAGTAAATCACATTTTTGAAATCCACTATGCAAATTCAGAAGTGTGTTTTGTGTTCCTTCACATGTTAATCCTGGATACAGGGTCGCCCCCACGTACAATGCGTCCAACCAATGCAAGACGGTTCTGTTGAAAGAACTTCTTTCTCATCGGTCTCCAAGTCTCCGAGGATTGGTATTGCATAGGTCACTGACTTTAAGCCACACATAAAGGAGAGTGCAAGGTCCGCCCTAGTTAAAAGTAGCAAATATCATAGGAATATCCTCTAACACTATTTGAACTCTCTTGAGCCTTGGTATTCGGAAGTTTTTGATCATCTAAGGATGTTAAGAAAATGCTCATTAAAACTTTGATACGTTGAGTGGCCATGTACGACGCGGAAGACTGGTCAATGAAGCAGGATCAAATAAACGAAAAGTGCTGGACATAGTGGGCAAGGAGAAAGTAATGTTGAAGGAAACCCGTTGGAGGCAGGAAAGATGGATTAAGTATTATTATTTCGCTTGGGATGTTGTAGAATGTGATAGAGGGAAGAACGTTGGACTAAAGAAGAAGGAGAAGGGATAGGCATGTTGGACGGAATGAAGGGAGGAAGTTAGCATGTGGAATTGAAGTATGACTTATTGCAGGACCCGATCTAATGCTGTTTATTGGTTAGGAGAGGGACGAATTGTATTGTTGTACAATTGCTTATGCAGAGTTCATCTAAAATCTACCTTAATCGTTCAAACCCCAACAACAATATGCCTTATCATATATGTATTTTATCCCCTCCCCGGACTACAACCTTGACGTGGTGGAAGGGCTTGTGCGTTCCGATGACCCGTAGAGCTGTGCTGGCTGGAGTAATAATAATTGCTCCTGGTAGGGTCACCCATGCCAGATAGGTCGAAGGTTAGGAGCCAGACGAAAGGTCGTCCACGTCTGTTCCTGAGTGAGGTGGCTGCTATGGGGTCAGACCCCAGTGGGGTGGCCAATAAATGATGGTGTCACGTTACAAACACTATTGAGGAAGGCAACGGGAAACCACCTCAATTATCATTCCCAAGATTAACATGATGGACTATACAGAGATTTTGAGTCCGGGCAACTACGGGGCTCGGCCCAATCGGCCCTGGTGTTGCCCGGCAGCGGGGGAAGCAAGGCTTCCGCGGTCATTATCCCACGAAACCCTTGCAAGGGAAAACCAGCAGCAGCAGGGCAGAAGACGAAGGAGAAGAAGATAGCATTAGTTAGAATAGGAAGGTGGAATGTTAGGACAATGATGAGGCCAGGGACATTGGAGAATGTTAAGCGAGAGATGGAAAGGGGAAATATAGATATTTTAGGTCTATGCGAGGTGCGATGGAAGGATAGTGGGGATTACTGGAGTGATCAGCGAAGAATAATATACAGCGGTGGGGACGAGAGCAAACGAGGAGTTGCCATTGTATTAAATGAAGAGGTAGGAAGAAGCGTAGTAAACATAGGGCAGGTAACGGATAGATTATTACCAGTAGAGATCACAGCAGAACCGACGATTTGTTGGGAGAAACGTATTCCGCCTTGATTTGAATAATATTGTCTATCACATTTTATGATTCAAAGTTTGCGGATCATCGCGACATTATATGCCTCGCAGAGACGTTAGACGCGGTCATCATCGTTTGAAGAGTAATTTCAGCAGGCTGATCACGGCGCAGCGCGGCAAGCCTCACGGTAGGTCCACGAATGCAACCATGTGCATGGAAAAAATTACTGCCAGAATTATTACATTCCACATAAATCTTCGACAGAGCTCCCTTGTACGTCCACCCACAGCCTTCAGCGGGTTATCCACGCCGGATACGCTTTCCTCAAGGTGGCGCCCAGAATGCTGCTAAGATCCCTCGTGAAGGCCTGTTGCAACGCATCCGCCAATCCATGTGTACGTCTTATGATCACGGGTTTCAGGGGAGGTTTGACTGACGGATTCAGCACTCTGGCGGTTCCAACGTCTGGGCTGTAGCATGGGTGTGGACGAACCACGTGCGAGTTGCCTCGCACATGGATCGTCCAAAAATTCAACACCACACCTGAGGGTGCGGTGTTGAATTTTTTTATGATAACCGAAGGAATTCCTACACTAAGACAATTCAATATGACGAAACTGTCTCGTTTGACATAGCTTACTTGGCATCGGAGTTTGCGATGATTGAGTCCTTCGTGCGCGATGGCCCGAAGTTTTTTCCTTTAAAAATGGGAAAAACAGGTTGACTGAAGCGGAGAGTATATTGAAACGCGATAAAAATTACTAAAATTACGGTTTTCGAGACTTTAGCTGCTCTAACCCTATATTTTTGGATGTGATTTCGGACTGGATGGAGCCTACGACCATGATCAACGTGAGTATATACCATGTTCCCATATACAATACCCACCAAAGAGAGAATGGGACGAGAATTATTTGAATGGCTAACTGAGGAGAGCCTTACGTTTCCTTTTCAATATTTGTCGAATCGTCGGACGGAGTGAGGGGCAACTTAGGCCAGGAAGAGACATAAGAAAGTTTATCGCCCCATAGGACGCCCAGCCAACACATTATCCACGGGGCGAGCCCTGCATTTTCCCCGGCCCTCCACCGTTCCTTCGTCCGCCGAACGTATTCAAACTACGCCAAGAGAACCGCACACTCAAAAACTCGCAGTGTGCGTGATTCTATGCTTTTACGGCAAGGTTGCCATTAAACGCGAGGGTGTTCTTACTTTACTGCCACGGAGAAAACTGGCGGCATAGAATTTTCTCCGAGTCACCAAGATTCGACTGAATGCGAAAAAAGCGAGTTCCTTCTCGTTTCGGTAAATGAGACGCTCGGCCGTGATTCCATCACCACGTACCTTTGTGATTCAATGAGGACCCCACCACTGCACACTACCCTTCACTCTTCCCCGCCCCGTTACACCAAGTCCGCTCTCTTTTCTGCAAGTAGGCTTTGTACCTTTTAACAGACTCCTGTGGCCTCTGCCCTCTTCGACACCAAATGTCTGCCCCTAGCTCGAGGCTCCCTCACCCCCTCCCAGTATCATCGCTATATAAGCCTCGCATTGCAAATGTCATGAGTTTTTCGGTTCGGGGTTTTGCTTGGTGATATGCGTGTTGGAGATGAAGACGATCGCCGGAGGAGAGTGCGGATGCCGCGTCTGCCGTAAGTTAATTCCGTGTTTCCGCATGTTGATACTTAATCAGTGGATAATTTTGTGGACATTAGTATAAGTAGATGAGATCTAATGACTAAAGCCGTTTTAGTTTGTTTCATGACATGCAGGCGACATCATTGCTCTGCGCGTTCTTGAAGCTTTCTCTTTAGATATTCGCCATCATATGTGATAACGGGTTGTGATTGATATGGAATCCTGGGAATAGAATGTTAGCATGTATTGTGAATATTTTAATACATTTATCAGTATATTCCATTTGATTAAGAAGCCTTGCTTATTTTTTCCATTGCAGGGGCAGTTTACTGGAGCAGATTCCCTGTAGATTCATTCCCTCGTCCCTGCTCCCTTCAAGTCAACGGAACAGATTTCCTCATTGTTGAGTTCTTGCTAGGTTTCTATGATCCCTTTGGTCCTCATCAATTCTCCATTTTACTTCATCACACGTTGTTTCTAATAAATCACTCGGATTTGTGCAGATCTAACCGTGATTTCTTCTCCATATATCAACATTTACCATTTCTGACGTAAAAGGAAAGAAGTTTTTATTTTTTAGCCCCTGAAGTTTCAGTAGTACAACTTGATTTCATCTCGTCAAAATTGCATTGCCCAGACAGATACTAGAGCCTTAAAAAATGGTTCTCAAATGCTCGGTAGGTAAGCGAAACAGGAATGCAATCGAAATTCCTCCTTTCCGAACGGCTTCTGCTTTCGGCGGTAGCCCCATCGAACTTCAAATCATCACATTCCTCTCTGCATACTCTGGTGGTTTCCCGGCAACGCTCTCAAACTCTTAAACCCCCGTTTGAATTACTTCAGAGTACACTATTTTGTGTCCCTTCCATATTCAGCAATTTCATTATTCCACATTGCATTCCCCCATTCCAAAATTCCCATTGCATCCCAAGAGAGCATTTAACTCCAACCTAATTTTCGGGGAATATTTTTTCCTCCCTTCCTAATTTTTCACGACTCCTTCAAGCAAACAACTTTTAACAAGCATACACCTATCCCGAGCCATTCTCAGTACCATGGTGCATTTCTGCGCTTTCATATTATAATTGGGCTGGGGTTCCATAAAAGTTCTTTCTCCTTAGCCTAATAGTCGACAAATAATTGCTCGTGTCAATGTGAGCACATAATTTCTCGGAATTGCACTGAAAGACCTCTTTCCTTTAAATACCCATGGTACAGCAACTTATTTTAAGCCCCACATGGTTTTCAAACATTTCCACTCATGCCCACGCAATCTTCCAATTAAATATTGCTACGCACTAAGAGGTCGAGGTGTCCTGCTTTTATTTTCAGATTGCTCCACTAATCACAGAATCCTCCCAACATACATTTCTGAAGTAGGAGCGCCCCCATCAAAGTGATTCGCCGCAGTGTGGCTGGTGTTAGTGCAGTGAGTGTGTGCGGTGGCATAAAGTGCATGGTCATTTGTGTGTGTGTGTGTTAAGTGCTGTGCGTTAACGGCGGGGGACCGCCGATGGAAACCAGAGCTATTCCGCCGGTGGACCATGCAGCTGATCAAGGTAGGGAAACGACTCCTTTTCCAGGGAAATAGGGTGTAGTGCGCAGGAGTCCCCTTGGATTGAGACAAGGCCTCCAACTCGCGGTAGGGCCCTCCGATGGGGCTTTAAAGGCATATAGGACACTTAGAGAACTGGGGGGGAAATAAAGGTGACTCTTAGGCGATTGAACTAGGTAGGACACTTAGAGAAACCAAGGAACATTTATGGCAACTAAAGAAAATTAAGGAAATATTTTAGACAAATCTTATGGAAAACCTTATGGCACTTAATCTACCTATTCCTTTATGCACTATCCTGTAATGATTTTTGTTACCATTTTATGTAAGTTATTTAAATGTTTTTGTAAAAATTGTGATAAAACGATGTTAACTCATCTAGTGTGCAATAACACCGTGAGACAGAAAGCATTACTGTAACGTTCTGAAGGAACAATAAAAAAGCCATCATCCCCTCATTCAATGCTTTGTTCTTTGCACCTCCATTCTTTTCTCTCTCTCTCTTCCATCTCGAATCATTCTTGTTCATGCTCTTTCCTCTGAACTTTCCGAAGGCAGCGCTCGCCTGGTTTAAAGGCGTCGCTGTAACATGGTACAGTAGGACGTCGCTCTCTGCAGGTCCGTAGGGCACTGCAGGAGCGGCGTGATGGGCCGGCCATCTGCCTTCGTCTCATTTTAATCACGAAGGCCGAAAAATGGGTCCCAACGAGCTGTGCATGGTACCTCCTTGGGTCAGCAACAGGAAACTCATGCAATCACTCTTACCCCCTGCCCCCTTTCTCATTCTCTCCTTCCCCTCTGTATATTCAAACCGAAGTAGTGCAAAGTACCCGTGGGTTCACTTAAAAACTTAAGGCATTTCCTTTGCAACGACCGTGATGTACGACAAACGTTATAGCGTTCTCATGAGAGGGGGACATTTTTTTCCTCTTTAAATAGAACAAGAATTTTGGCATGAGAAATTCCTCTAATTTAAATGTTGTTAGTTTTTCCAAATAGGAAACCAGTTTCCACTCGTATGGTTAATTATTCGAGGCCACACGATGGCAAGAGTACTCAAAATACTTCACGCAAAATTTTGAAGCTTTCGTTCAAAGCACTTTGATGTTCCAATTGCACGCCATGATTTTTATGCCAAACGTCTTCGTAAGCAATACGTACGATTTGCCCTCGGATCACCAACTGTAAGGGTCGGGTTATCTGATTTTTCCCAATCGGTGCTATGCCGAACGCGTAAGCCAGGTTTGCATATTGCCCCTTGACATACGTCCAATCTGATTCCGAATCCTCTTTGCTGTGACAATAGAGCTTTAATTTTTTGAAATTGTGTGCGAAAAGACGGGAGACAGATTGCTAGGGCTAATAACGTCGGGATGTTTTCCGTAAGTTAATCATTTGCAATATTAAGAGTAGCCCCCCTTTTTGAAAAAAACCCTTGGAAACCCGGCAGCCGCCAATATTTGGAAGCGAATCTTCCTGGCAAAATATTTGATAGCACAGAACCGGAGTTGTGTTAAAGGTGCCGGTCTTATTATATCATGCCACCCTAAATTACGCTTTTCTATGCCATTAGAAGATTCAAAGCGATAATTGTGTGAAGGCTACAGTAAAATTACAAAAAGTGATTTCGTGGGAACAGAATTCTAGACCCGTGACATTGAGCTATTGTGCTCAGCGACATAAGTGTCCCATTGTTTTAATTTTACTGCTCGTCGAAAGGTTTCCAGGGAAGAAAATGTTTACATTAAGGCGTATGCATTGAAATGCAACACTGGACATCATAACTGCAGTGATTAGAAAATGATATCCACTGCTCATGAAGCTTGTAAATCAAACTGCAACACTGTGATCTTCTCTAAACATTAGAATTCAAATTGTTTTATCAAATGCTTTCGGGATTGCTTTCCTTTTGTGCTTTTTTATTTCTTCTGGGTGTTTTTTCTTCTTGGCATTATTTATTATTAGAGACTTCAACTAGAATGTCAGGTTCAGCTAAATTAGTTGACTATATTTTTTGCAATTCATGGCATCCACAAGAGAGACAGTTGGCACTGTGGTTGATGATTAGAAACACAGAAATCGGAGGTGGGCCGGTGATAATACTCCTGGGAGTAAAAGAGCTCCTAAATTTATCCTCTTGCCGCTGGCCTAAAGTAAATGTAATTCAAATAATTAAGGAAGTGAAGACTCTTCTGAGGGTGGTAATCCTTGATCAAGATAAATCTCTCGTATTAGGGTTGGCAGCAGAACTTTCTATATCAAATTTTAAGAAATATTGGACCAAATTGTCAAGAGGCTTTCAGTTGGCAATTGATCAGACCTCATAAGGAGATATAAATTTCTTAAGGCTTATCTTTCAACAAAAAGAATTGGAAGATCCATTTGCAAGGTAAAGGCAAAAAGGAAATGGTGATGACAGACGTTAGTTCTTGCTTCTGCTCATAAACTCATCCCACTAATTGTTTACACACACTTTCATACTTTTTTTTTTAAATATTGTTTCATTTTTACCCTAATTTTAGCATTACTTATAGTATAGTTTATTTTGTCATCTTTCATTAATCACTACCTTTGAAACGAGTATAAAATTGTTTATATGGCTGAGTTAAAGTCAAATGAGATTTCATTAAAAGGACAGCCTACCTTCCCTCTGTCCTTGATATTTTGAAGTTATGTATAAATTATAATGCTAGTGAAGGAGGGGTCCTCGGCTGCTATGCAGGATACTGGCAACATAACCGATCTGATGCAGTTTGTCTCAAATCTGGAAACGCCTTAATTTATTGTGCTAGAAAGCCTTTTTGGATAACTCTGCATTAAGAAAATAGTTTCTGAAATGGGGTCGACAGACATATGACCAAAAATCAGAATCAAATATATCCATTGGCATCTCATTAATGCTCAAAACTTTCCAATGTGTGTACATTCTGTGAACATAACAATTGAATTGTAATATTCATCACTTTTTGACCTGCATAAGAGTTATTATTAACATAGCTAAATAAAGACTATTATTAATACTGAATTTCATTTTAAACCTTCCCTTAAATCCTTGATTATTTTAAAGGGTATTTGGTGTAACGTAACAGCTTAAAGTTCGGTACCGCAGCAGTAAATTAACATAAATCAGAGAATAGCCTGTGGGGGTATTTTCACAAATTTGCATCATATTTTCATTTGTTCAGATGATTGTTTCACAGACCTGGGTCAGCTTTGCTACTTTTTCATGCATGGGGAAGTATTTTATTTTCACAATTGATTCTCGTAGCAATTGGCCATCATTGTGGGTAAGAGAAAATGGCCACAGTGGGTTGCCGCCACTTAAAACTTAGAAAGAAAATTATCCATTTTCCTTAAGGGCATTCTAGGTCAGTTATAAGTGGCAACTAAAATCAAACATTAGTATTTGACGAATTGGCATGGATTGAATTATCCTTATCATTGTTTTTAATCTAAAAGATTGAATCAATACCGCGGATGCAATGCGAATTGGCATGGATTGAATTATCCTTATCATTGTTTTTAATCTAAAAGATTGAATCAATACCGCGGATGCAATGATACTGTAGATTTTGTCAATTGTTTTTAAACACAACGATCTATTGGGGCAATCCTTGGATTGCCTATCAAAATATGCAGATTCAAGGAGCAGCTCACCTCATCTCCCCATTTTGTACAGCAGTTAGCTGAAATGGTAAGTAATATGCATTCTCAAAAGGCATAACTCTACAGCACTTGGACAAATATGATTTTGTTTTAAAAAGATTTCTCCTTTTATTTACTAAAATTCTCCTGAATTGACACAAGAAATGACAAATGATTTGTTCTCTAATTTTATTGTTTTGGAAAAAAAAGTCCTAGGTAACACCTTCAATAATTGTACTGAATAGGATATTTTAGGGACTGAACATGTTTTGGGGAGGAAAATGAGGGATCAAAGATGGAGAGAAAATTCTAAGGAGCTAATAAACCGTCAATTAACCTACCTCATCAAATTCCATTTGGCATATTTCTATGCATCGTATGCAAAATGAATTAATAATTTTTTTAATACCATCTTGGCATGTATGAAAGCGGTCACATATATTGTAACGCTGCAACTGTGTCAGAATTGGAAATATAAGGGAGATAGTGGATGTCCATGTTTGTCATTGGCTTTAATAAAGTGCACCCATCTATTTGAGAAGATTGCATTTTTGATTTCTTAAAAATCAGTAAAGAAAGTGTCCAAAAAGACATAAATATACAAAGGTCATTACCTACTGCCTTTTATTTTGGGCAGTGAATGTTGGAAATTTTGTAACAATGATGGGTTGAGCATGGGTGTATCACACCAGAGATTTCAACTAATTTTCCCACTCATTTTAAAACATAGGCTTAGATGATCAGGTTTCCGATAAATTTCCAGGTCAGTCAATATTGGGACAGAATGAACTTCATATTTTAAAAAAATAGTTATACATAGAACACTTAATATATATGAAACAGGGTTTATGTCTTTCAATATTTAATTACATGTTTGCCCATATTTAGGGAAATGACATTTTAAAACTGATACATAATCTCAGTGAAACCATTGGACAATCTCTTAGTTGAGGCAGTATCATTTTTGATGATAATAACATTCAAATGAATCTCAGTATTATGGGTTCTTAACAAACAAACATTTTAGGTTGCTCACAAAACACATCATTTCAAACAATTGTGGAATGTTCCTAGTGTACATGAGATATGATGGGCAACACTAGAGCCCAAAATTTCTGCTGAAAAAGTGTAAATGACTTAGTTGAATGATAATGTATCATGTGATGTACTGGTATTCAGTGATGTGGATTACCTAGATAAGTTAATCCTGATGATTATTTTTATCTTCATACAGTCAACCAAAGGGCTCACACAAAGAGTATGATGATGATATATTATCCCCAAAGAGATGAATAAGGGTGAGTGGCCGCATTATATTAATCTGTATGTACTCAATTTAACTAGCTGTACAAAGTAATTCTATGCTCATGAGTTAGTATAATATCCAGGGCCCTCGGATATTGACAATGGTTCACTTTTCATTCATGTTCCAGGAAAACTTGACTAGGATCAATGGGTCCTCTGTTCTGACTTGGCTGACAAGGGGCTAGAAGATGAGGAAATCAAGACAGCCTTTGCAAATTTGTTCATTTCATAGGCGGCAAACATTTATGCTGAGGGATTGATATTGAGGGTTGATCCAGCATTACAAAAAGTACTCGAAAACAAGCGGAGATTAGACAGAAAAGTGAATCAGGTTTGTGGGAAACAAAAACCATGCATAAAAAAGATTTAAAAGTGATTTTTTTATGGTAATAATTGAATTGCCTAACATTGGGCAAAATACAAAACTTGCATGGGCTAAATAGTTATATACAAATGTAATGGCACCTACTAAATAATGAGTACATGCAACAGGGTTTTAGATTGCTATATCAAAATGTATTACAATCAAACATTGGAAGTTCATGGAAAATTTAAGGAAACTTTATTTTACCTTTCATACATTGTTCAGTTGCTGAGTTGATATCTTCCAAAAATAAAATTATTGCCAAAAATACATTTACTAATAAAATTCATATACAATTTTCCAAGCCCCAAATGTACACCCATAATCTAATTTCAACAAACGTGTTTCTTCATTTAAAAAAAACCATTTTCGACATGAACACTTAAGCAAGAAGTTTCCAAACATCTTTACTCAAATATTCCGTCCTCTGTTCCATTATTTGGCGTTAAAGCTTCCATGACTAATAGTTCTTCATCTTGTGACAATGACAGTTAGGTCATCATAATCACAGTAGTGGGGAGCAGCAGTTTAATCTTGACAAAAGACACCAGAGGAATAAAATTTAATTCAGCTGATGTCATAATTAAATTTTAGTGCAGTCCACTTTATACCCAAAGTATCAAAAAGGATAAAACAGGATTGAATGCTTTCCTGAATATTTGCTTGATAGGTACTTCTAAAACTCACAGGGACACTTCACGCCAAGAGTAAGAACTCACACTGAATGTTAGTGCAATGTTTACATGCTGCCTGGATACAAAGGGAGGTGATACTGAAGGATGTAGGGTAAATTATATCAACATTAAAATTATAACAGGTAATTTATAATGTAGAATAAATAATGAACTGACTGAACTGAAAAAGCAAACCAGACTCCCGGTTCATCTATATATGAGTACTTCCAGATGGTGGGATAACTCATTTGGCATTTTGTTGAAAAAATATGTTTCACGAGGGGAAGATCAAGTCATCCAGTTAGAAAACAATCATTAAGGTAAGTGCCAATAGAGATGAGGTGTGCCCAGAAGCTTCTCACAGAGGGATTTAGAGAAAGTTTGAAGGAATTCCTGGGGAGATAGTACTGTTACTTTTGGAGCCTTCTACATATTGTCACAAGTTATATTTAACAATCATTGCATGGTACAGTGAAAGTAATACAAATATTATCATATTCTTAAAATTCTTTTTAATACTAGATGATTACAACCACTGACCTTATATATTACTGCATATAAGATTGCTTCTAGAAATTTAACTCTTATAGTACAAAAAAAGGGCACTTTTTTGCTAATTTGGTAGTAGGAATTTCACTCTATGCACTTGAATGACATTGGTCTGATATGGCATTGATTTAGCATTTGCCAGAAGGGACACCCGGAAAAATTTTTAATTTTTCTAATTCCAAAAATCCAAATTAGTAGCATACATTATTCGTACACTCATAAATACAAACACATTCATTCACACACTTTGCACACAATCCTTCCATTGTTGCAGATTAATGATCAAACGATAATCATAATGAGACTATGTGCCTAGCAACACTGCATCCCCAACTGCTGCCTATGTTATGCCTAAAAACGTGATTTTGGCATATCCTACAGCCTGCCTACAACTCAGAAATAACTACATGTATAAACACCAACTCAATTTCGCTACAGTAATTATTTTATCTAGGAAAAGATGACTTGAAAATGCCTAATGTATTAATTATGTATTTATGTGGTGATACTTTATTAGTAATTCTTTGATGTGCAGTGAAAGTCGAATCAAATTTGAACATATATCTAATAATTATGTGTATAAGGTGACAGCACAATTTCTCTTCTTGTATTCATATGAAGTTCACTCAACCAAAGAAATGCAGCATACAAAGCAGGTAGTTCATTGATGTCACTCTATTTTCCTCCAAAGTAGTGGGTTACTTCTGTGCGATTCATCCTTAAAGTGTAACTTATTTCTAGCTGGTCAATAATTAAAATTACCTAGATTCAACCTAAGATTGGTCAAAATACACAAAGCCACATACAAGGTATTTAAATCTATAGGTTTAGGAAATAGTTAAATCAAAAGCATGTCCCCATAAGGTAAATGATTCCCACAGAAAGTGAATTAAGATAATACAAATTAAGTTTTACATAGAAAGCTTAATGAGACAGGATTAATAATATGCCATAAAATCAGGGCATGCAGTGTATGAATAGGAAATTTTTTTCAGAATCCAGCAATAATAAAAATATTGATAATTTTAAAGTATTCCAATCAAAAGTAGCTTTAGCATTGCAATAATTTTGATCTGAAAATGGAATGATCTCACAAATTAAAGGCCTACATTTTTTAAGTGAATGTCACGTAGTTGGA
>NW_027287356.1:0-72213 GCF_022747635.1 Hetaerina americana | reverse complement strand
AAAACACCCGTTTACCCTCGAGGCAGCCACTTGACTCATGAGGTACTTCTTTGTGTAACCAATATTCCGTTGACGATGCAGGGATTCATCTTGGGTCTACAGTTCTTCTTCCAATGTATCCTTTGCCACTCTGGGGATAGCTGGCCACTAAGAGAGCAAATAATCTTAGAAACCGATTGTCCCTCCACAAATTAACTGGAAACAAGTCACCTTGGGAATATTCACAGCTCCCCTACCACCCTCAATGCCAAACCACAACTTGAAGCAATGGTACACACACCAAAGGCACTAGGCCATGTAACGGGGAAACAAAAGCTTCTCCCTCTTATACAGATTATTGGAGTTTTCAACCATCTATTCAAAACTAGTCCTATCATGAAGAGGAATAACTTACACAATTAATTCCCTTTGCTGCAAAAAATGAGCAGTTGTTGACTGAATGAACAGCTTAGGGAACAGATTTGGGAACAATGCTGCAGAAACTGCTGTCATGTCAGAAAAGATTGTGCTATGAGAAAGAGTCAAGTATATCAAAGGTCTTCTCATTTAAATGAAAGTGAGAATGGTCATTTTGATGACCTAAACCTCACTCAGGACATATCGTCGACCTTTAGAACTGGCAAGAATGCTGAAAAACTTCGCCGGAACCCTGCTTGAAGACCAATCATGGACTTAGGAAGAGCTTATCAAGTTATCTGGAATAATGTGGAGCTCCATTCAGCAAATTACATCGGAATATTTGAAGATGATAAGGACAAACTGCAGTATTCATGCCTTTGGCTTGAAGTAAATCTGTTATAAATAAATTAATGAGGGATTCAAGTGCACAATTCCAAGTAATTTCAGGGTAATATTACATTAAGTATTCGCATGGAAGCCGATAATTTGTTGGCAAGAGCAACAGTTCAGATGGAGTCCCCTTATTCAGTGGGCGCTGGCCTCAATTGGTTGGCCGCTAATAATTGCAAATAAATGGAGATTCATATATTCCCTCGATGACGAGGAGACACGACACTGTATGTGTCTAACAACCCTTCCCTAATTATCTCCTCCTTAGAATCACTTTAACCTAATCCCTAAACCGGTCTCTATCTCTTCAGTGTTCTCTTCCCGCTTAAACATTCTTTATTCTTCCCTCCCTCCTACCAGATACCTGCTATTGTCCTCTCAAACCATGACCACACGCGCTTACCTTCTCCCCCTCTTTTTACCTCTCCATCTCTTTAGTTTCTCTGTTTCTTTGGGTTTTCCAGAAAACCAAACCTTAAGGGAAAAAACGACCACAATTTGAAAATAAAAATGAAAATGTAAAAAACAACTCTGAAAAAATACTTTTTTTTTAACAGAACTATTGTTGATTTGAACCGGCCACCTGGCGGTTTGTTTGAGCCCCTTCCATCCAATTTTCAGAATTTAAAAATAAATTTAAAGCAGTTGCTGGGTGATAAACTTCATTGAAGTTTATTAAAATATTGTTTGCATGTGATGTGGAAATGCCATTTTATGTAAGAATATCTCATCTCCTATCGGTTTTTATTGTCCTAGTATGTATGTATGTTCATTGACCGTTGCCACCAGGAGAATTACCCATTTGCAACGATATATTCTTAAACAAATTAACTTCCCCTCTTAGTCCAAGCCTACCTTACTCCTCCCCCCTTCCTCTAACAGACATTAACATGACGTAACACAAGTTGAATCTTGTCTTGTACCTGAAGATGGTTCCATAAACAAACACTTTGTACGTTACAAATAAATCCATGGAAAAGTGCGAATTTTGTCTTTCTCCAAAAGATGCAATGACCATCCCTTGATGGTAACACTAAGTGTCCCTTGTCAACCAACAGTTTTTCTGGACCTTTGATCTACAAGTACATGGCTGTGACCCTCCAGCAAATGGATATTCCTCAGTATATGTTAAAATTTGAGAGGACTACAGGGTCCAACCCAAAAGTCGAAGGACTGATTTTTTTACAAGAATTTTATCGACGATATACTTACATCGACTTAATAATCTTCAAAGTATGCTCCTTGAGCTGCTACAAACTTAGTATAACGTTGCTCCCATTCTCCGTAGCCCGCTGGAAATTTTCTTTGGGGATGCCGTTGATGACCCTCGTCGAAGCCTCTCGAACGGCCTGTATCCAGTCAAAACCTCATCCCTTGAGCTGTCTTTCCATCAGGGGGAAGAAGAAGAAGTCTGGTATTGCCAGATCAGGAGAATAGGGCGGGTGCGGCAACGTGGCAATGCGGTAGTTGGCCAGGAGCTGTCTGATGACGAGCACGCCATGGCATGGCACGTTGTCATGATGAAGCACCCAGCAGTTTGCACATGGCCAAATCCTGTGAAAGAATAATGGGTTGGACGTTGGATGCAGACAGACCCAACTGGTCTGCAATTTCTTCACTGGTTAAGCGTCGGTCTGTGTTCAGCAGTGTCTTCACTCTGTCCACTTTCAGGTCGGTTCCTGCCGTCGACGGCCGTCCGGAGCGATAATCGTCTTCAACGAGCTCCCTACCCTCTTCAAACAACTTGTGCCACTCAAATACAGTGGAATGGCTTAAGGCAGTGTCCCCATAATCCTGCTTGATCATATCGAGGGTCTCAGTTGCCTTCTTCCCGAGTTTCCCACAAAACTTCACGGAATAACGTTGCTCTAAATTCAGATTCATTTTGTTTTTCGACGCGGACAAAAAACTTGCTTCACTAAAAACGGTGTCCTCACTCAACGACAGCCCGCAGGCAACTGAGGTTGGTGTCAGTCTGTTGCTAAGAGCCCCCTCTACCTTACCCTGCCAGGCAGACCCCCCTCCACCGCTCCATTTGCACAAGAGAAAATCCCTAGTGATTACAGGGAGTATTACTACCAAGCATAATATGTCCAATATAGTGAGATTAATGCGATGGTTTAGGAGATTTACTTAGTTACTTTGTGCAAAAATATTTACTTCATGACTTTATGTCAATAGGAAGTCCATCTGCATAACTGCATATATCAGTTCACTGTTCAGCCGATAAACCTGTGGAATGGAGCAGACTTTATTTAAATGAATCTTAATAATCTTGTAATCTTGACAATCGACTGTCCTGGGCTGTCGCAACTTCCCCAGGGTATTATTGCCCAAAGCAACCCTTCTAAATGTGGTTAACATCAGAAATACAGCCCTGGAGTCTATCTCCAAGGAGTCCCTGTGGAAATTATTCAATATTCAATGCCTAGATATTAGTCACGACTAGTTGAAGACATTTTTTGGCCTCCAGCCTTTCAGAAAGGTAACGGAAATGGATTTCCAAGGTAAATAAGAGTTACTTGAGCAGGATGCAATTGGTACAAAAAAGGAGGTGTTATGCTTGATTATTATCCAGAATCACATCAGTTCCTTCCCAGGAAGTCTCTGTGGCCTGAATAATTAAATGATCTTGTCCACAGATAAACTTCTTTCCGTCTTAAAGAAAACACGACTCATTGAAGGCAACTTACATTTAAATATCACTAGAAAAGCATGTTGTTACAAATATAAATAACTCAGCAGCAATTTTACATGCCATTAATTACATTTTGGTATTACAATCACAACCGCCACATTTACTACAGATTAATCCCATTGTCTCAATTCTTCTATAATTTTTCCTGCTTCAATTCTATTATCAAATATCTACAGCATTTTCCAATAATAATAGGAATTACATAAATTCCATTAATTACTTCTCAAAACACTGTGCAAGACTTCGGATAGCTGGCCACCCATGGAGTAAATAGTCTTAGAAACTAATCGCCCCTCCGCAACTTAACTGGAAACAAGTTGCCTTGGGAATGTTCACGGTTCCCCTACAACCCTCAATGCCAAACCACCACTCAAAGCAACAACACACGCACCAAAGGCACTCAACCAAGTAACAGGAAAACATTTATTACTTCCTCAGATCCTGGTAATTGGTGTTTGCAACTACGCATTCAGAACTAGTCCTCCAATGGAGAGGGTTAACTTTCACAACTCCCTTTGATGCAAACCTCTCTCTCAAAATAACTGCAGTGAGACTACAAACGAACCATGGATACCACAGACAGAGGCTTCTTGTGGACACAGTGTCATGGTACACCCAACCGCTGTCCAAGAGTTTCAACCATTTAAACATACCTCATTGACATCCATCCATGGTTGTCAAAATTCATCGTCAATTAAGTGAGGGACGAGTGTTAGACAATGCAAGTGGAGGTATTGGACACACCACATACCATTCTGGTAGACTAAACAATGAACATAATACAACAAGAACAATAATCTCCCCTCAAGCTAGGACCAGGAAATTAATTATAAATCCTATAATATCAGCCAATGGTGTATCAATCCACCTCTTGAACCCACAGAGAGTGGACACAGGTTTTGGCCTTGGGAAAGAAATCGCCACACCTTGAACACACACAAAGGCAATCACTTTTGGCAAATGGATGGACCGACAGAATTAATGATAGGAGCCAGAGAAAGATAGTTTCTGCCACCCCTGTGCTGTAGTGGGATAATACCCACTCTTGCGATTGGAGTTTCATCGCTATCATATTTTAACACAGATTTCAAGGAGATGCAGGTGTACGTTGATGGAAAAGAGGACGTAAGATCAAACTAATTGGTCAGCAATTACATCACCTCATATTCCATTTAATGCCAAAGATATACTCCAAAGTATTAAAAACTCCCAGGACCCAACAAAACTAGGCCAATACTTGTGGAAATTGGTTGAATGGAAGAAGCAGACTTTACTCCTAAACATTCTTGGGGCATGATTAATGGGAAAAGGATAAGTATGCAAGGAGAGTATCATTCCCACTAAATCCACCTATGGCTGGAGGCTAAGACAACCAATAGACATGTCTCAGGAATGAAAGGGCCTCAAGGGACTTAGACACCACAATTAACTTCATTTATGACTGCATTTCCTATGACTTTCTAGAGGGTCACTGGTATACTGAAGGAAAAGTGAAGTGGCTGAAGGACAAAGTGTCCAGCACTCAGATCATATATTCAATTCCAGGTTAGGGAGAATAGAAACTCATGGTGTGGGGCAGTGGGTGCTCTTATTATTATTTTCTGTAAGTTGCTCAATGGCTGAAGACTAAGAACACCAAGAGACATGTCTAAGGAGTAGATGAGCCCAGGAACTGAGGACCCTTTGAGTATCGCCATACCATATGCACAACTCTAACATTTAAATGTAAGGACTCTTTGACTGGATGAAAATTTTGTCTGCGCTGCTTTGTGCCATTTTTACTGCTTCCCTAAGGCTCATTGACGCCAACTTGGATGAGGGATAGGAGAAAGACAAACTGCAATTTTTGCCACCACCATACCTTATCCAAATATAACATCTCTCCTTAAAATGAGTAGTCATCCACTGACGCATCACCTTCCCCTTCTTTGCACAGTTTCTTGTGGCCAGAGGCTTCTTGCAGACACTGCCTCACGCTGCACTCCAACATTCACATCCATGTTCCAGTGGACGACCATTTTCAAGACTTCAAGGAAGCCTACGACAAAGTAGCTCATAGCAAACTGCTGATGAAGCTAGAAGCATACGGTAGAGATAAGAATATCCGGACTTGGATCAAAAACTATTTGAATGGTTGAATATAAAGAGAAGTCAGAGATAGAGTTGGATCGATTGCAGTAGAAGGTACTTCACGTGTCCCACGGGGAAGTGTAATGGGACCCATTTCATTCTTACTTCCCTTAATTCACATTTACTGAGCAGTCGCAAGTAAGATACCTTTGATTGATGACGGTACAGTGGTGAACCTTAATATCCAGTATCCTGAAGACAGATCAGCTTTATCAGATGACCTTAATGCTGTACAATGCTGGTTAGACTCTCACTAACTAGAATCAAACTTAAAAAAGTGCAAAGTAGTGAATTTTCAGAGAAGGAGCAGCTGTTTCCCATCATAGGTCCTTCTCTGTTCTCAATTAAGGTTTCCACGAACAGTGGATAATTTTGTTATCAGTGATCCAGAAATTGCTGTCATAATTTTTTCTGTAAGAGGTTCTTCATTTGAATTTTAATGCCTATTTTCAACTATTGCTTTGTTTTGCACTGTATTCTGGATATCTGGTCGATTTACACTCTGCCAGTTCAGGCATTAGATATCAATGAATCATAGATAAAAAGAAACGAATTAACAAACTAACGTATTTCTTTGAATCTAAGACACCTTCGAATTGAAGATGCATCCCAGTTTTAACACACTAAAGCCAAAATAAAGTTGACTTGCGATTCTAAGATGCACCATACTTTGGGCCCCAAGAGTGACTGGCTCTTCTCAGGGATATCTTGGGCAGTATTAAGAGTTCATCCATGTTTCAGAGGATTAGCAGGGGTTAGTTAGCGGTCTTTCCGATGAGGGATGATCTGAACATCTTTTTTGGGTAAGATTTTCTTTGTATTCTTTGATTGGTGGCATACATCCTGTAACCAGAAGACATAGGGTATACCTGAAGTGCCAGACATTTGACAGCACTGCATTTATTGTATATAATACTGGAGCAAATCCGACTGTTTTTTCCGTAAATTGGAACCCTAGGTCTAATTGAAGCGCCCATTATCATATCAACGAGCATTTGAATCATCTTTAAACATTGGGTATGGAATAAATGGGATTGAGCATCACATAGTGCAGTGCTAATCAAATGCAGCAATGGCAGGGACTGATGCTTTTCATGGAGAGGCAGACCTCTGTTCTTTAGCAAGCCAGTTTAGTGTAGCAAGTGACGTCGTCTTGTGGGCAGTGAAAAAGTCTGGGCGTTAAAAAAAGTCGAAATCAAGAAATTGGCGGACTTGTTCATGACACTGATAAATAGTCATAATAGGGCTCTAGGAAAACTAGAGGCCAAGTCCGAAAACAATGATGTAAATGTAAAAATAATAAGATAAATAGTTAGAAAAGAGTTGAAGCTCTCCTGTTCGAAACCTGCAGAGGGCCCATCTTTTGCTGAAATCGCTTCCATTCATAGCAAGATGAGCGAGATGTCTCCAATAAGGAGCAAGAAGGCAAACAAAACGTACACTGTAGTAATAACCCCAGGGGAAGGAGTGGAGGAAGAAACAAGTGACGACACAAAGATGAAGGTACTAAAAATATTAAACCCCACAAAACATGGCATTAAAATCAAAGAAATCACTAGGACAAAGAAGAAAGCTATAAAAATTGAGTCCTAAAACGAAGATATCAAAGAGAAACTGAAGAATTGCAAAGGATTTGCCGATAATTACCTACTGATAAGGAAACCAGCTAAGGTTCTCCCTAGAATGACATTATATGCGGTTAAATCAAGCGTAACACCAGAGGATCTTGAGGAAGCTTTGAGGAACCAAAATGACCTATCTGCAGGTAGCCACATGAAAGCATTGTTTAAATTTGGGAAAAGAGATGAACAAACAGCAAACTGGGTAATCTAGGTAGACCCCATTAGCAGAAAGAATTTGTTAAATAGAGAAAGGGCTTTCATTGAGTTTAGCTCATATAGAGTGAAGGACTTTATAGTAGCAACGAGGAGCTTCAAGTGCCAAAAGTTTGGGCACACTGCCAAAAAGTGCTATGCAGACCAGGATGTTTGTGACCATTGCTCCGAAAACCATGATTCCAGGAAATGCAACTCTGTAGAAAAATCACCCTGCTCTATGAATTGCAAGAAAGCAGACATAAAAGATTGTAGCCACAAAGCCAGTGACAAGAAATGCCCTTGTCTAAAGAAGGCACTGGAATGCATCATAGAGCTGATCGATTATGGGGACTAAAAACCACATTATAAAAATAGGGCAAATCAACCTTCAACGGGCAAAGGTTAATACTAATGAATTAAGAAAAATAGCAATGGATCTTGGGCTAGATATTATATTGAAGCAGGAACCATATGTGTACAGCAACAGTCATGAAAGAAAATGGAAAATCCCAGGATTCGGAGTGCAAACGTGCATTACACGAGCAAATGCCAAAGAAAGATTTTTTTGCAAGCATCATGGTCTTTAAAAAAAATTATGATTTCTTGAGTTTTGAGCACTGCACAACAAATCACTTCGCAGCTGCAGAAATTCGGGCTTATAGGAAACCATTGATATTGATTTCCGGATATACAGGCCACCATCCTGTATGCCAGCATCGGAGGACATCCAAGAATACATCACAGAATTAAAGAGCCTGATACATAAATTCAAAAATAAAAGGATACCAGTCGCAATTGACTCTAACGCAAAGAACGAAATATGTTTTAGTAAGGAAACCAATGACCGTGGCAGGGCATTGGAGGACTTAATAGCTTCCGAAGATCTGTATATAATAAACGAACCAGGGCAACCGTACACTTTTAGTTCGACAATAGGCTGCTCAAATATAGACCCAAACATCAGCAACTCGACATTAATACGAGACGTGTACAGATGGGAGGTTCATACCGAACTATCCATTAGCGATCACAGATTAGTCACATACCAGATTGGCATGACTATAGAAAATGAACGCTTTCATCAAAGAAGATTCAATATCAGTGCAGCAAACTGGAGAAAATTTATGGAGATATTATCAAAGAACACCTGGAACAAATGTGAATTGTTGCCATGGGATCCAAGCAATAACAACATCGATGCACGAGTTAGATCACTTACGGAGGCGCTGCTAGGCTCCGCTCTGGCCTCAATCCCTCTGACCGAAACGGAAAACACGACGATAGGAAACAGTATGGTGGAATGAGAAACTTCATAGGCTTAAGATAAATTGTAGAAACCTACGGAGAACTTAACAGAAAAGCATTAGCCCCGAAGAACGTACCATCAACAAAAGAAGGTACTTTGAGGCAAAGGAGAACTATGAACAACAAGTGCAAAAAAGCAAGGAAAAAAGCTGGGAGTAATTCTCGAGGTCAAATATTGAGGAAAACCCCCGGGGGTTAATATATAAAATCGCAAGGGAAAAATTTAAAATCCTACCAACATACTCAGCTAAGACCAAAGCCAGAGGGGAGCTTCTATTCCTGGACGAAACCATTTCCAACATCATCAACACGCTAGTACCGGATGAACAGCATAAAATGAAACTGAAGAGCAAAAAGTAATTAGGCGTGAGGCTAACCTCCCTTATCTGTAATGTACGGAGATAGATATCACCGATGAAGAAGTTAAAACCGCGATTAAAGAGATGAAAATGTAAAAGGCCCCAGGCTTTGATGGCATAAACGCTGAATTGATCAAAGCAGCCGAGCCGGCTATCCTCAACCGCAGCCGAGCCGGTTATCCTCAACTATTTAACTAGATTGCTACAGGACTGTTTCAGAAACAAGTACTTCCCTGCGGCATGGAAAAAGGGTGTCCTATGCACCATCTTGAAATCTAAGGAAAAAGACCCCTCTGATGCTGAGGCATACAGACCCATAACACTACTACCCGAAATGGGGAAAATGTTCGAAAGAATCATCAAAATGAAAATTGAAGAAGCAGTTGGCATAAATGATACACGCACTTGTTTAATAACGAACACTCTATGTCATCGCATAGTAAATAAGATAAAAAGTTATTTCGTATGTATCAAAAGCAATAACCATGGATCTCACACTCCCTTCCAAACCCGAATTTCCAATCAGGAACATCAAGTGTACTACACGTTAATTCTCCATAAAACAGTATATCATGGTCGAATTCTGCAATTATTCATGTAAGCCTTCACTTAATTAGAAATTCATTGTTTCGATTCCGAATGCAGCGAACGCCAAATTAAATAACATTTCGACTTGGCGAGAGAGTCAGGCCAGAGTATTGTTTCTGGAGTACGGATAGATGGAGAGGGTCCAAATAGTCCGAATTCCAAACAGCTGAAAGGAAATACGCGTAAGGCTATTTTCAGTTGTTTTGGCCTTGTCAAACTGCAAACGTTAAGGTGTTGAGGGAGACCCTAGTGTTAGATGAACCTTCGCATCCCTGCCACATAAATTAAAACACCGAGAACACCAGTGGTCCTTAAAGGTAATGAGATACGATCTCCAGGTGCCCTGCATCCGACGACTCGTCGCGCACAGGGCCCGATATTCCTTTCGAGGAAGTCCTACAAGAAGTAAGCTGAATTACATAAATTGGACCAAAAAGGATTTGCCATTTTTTTATTAGGGAATATCTAGCAAGTAAGGTTGCATTCATTGGTATTTTAGGACGAATTTTTAAAATCAGAGAAATTCATAACTCACATGATCAATTACATCTCACTCTTCATGGTACATCGGACCCAGAATCCCGCAACGAGTTTGCTTCGCGCCCTTCGATTGGTCGTGATGACGGGACAATATTCTTCTTAAGACGACCTTAAAAAATAGCAAAAATGAGAACAGAATTCACAACTACACCTGTGCCATATTCTTGAAATACTATGACCCGAGGAAAATTAAATTAATATCCATGTCCAAAATAAGAGTCGTTGGAAAGTTTTAATGCAAATGATAACCTGCTTCGAGAGGCGACTCCGTCCCTCTCGAAGTGAGTTATCATTTGCATCTCCCCCCCAAGGGATCGAACGGGTGCTCCAAAGAATTGGAGCACCGGTTCGATCCCTTGGGGGGAGGTGAGAGGTTCTATCGGAATCCAAAAGGAGGCGCTGGGCACGCGGCGTTGAACTTTCACAAATAAGGTGGCTAATAGATTACTTCCCGTAGAGAGATTTGCTTCTGATGGCGATTAAAAGAATACCTATAAATGCATCCATTATACCGAACAATACCGCCCACACACGATTATTGGGGAAGGGGGAAGAGGGATGGGGGGGATAGGGAGGGAGAAGGAGCGCGTGGTAAGTGTGGAGGGGCGTCAAATGGGCTGATCCCGGAATAAGAGAAGGGTCAGAAGGGGCAGTCCTGCCATTACTATCGGGTAACTCTTGACACCTCACCCATTTGTATGGACCCTTTAAATATTAATCCCCTCATTTTTCCAATCTCACGTAATAAACGGCGCTGTTGTTTACGCTTGAAGCAGTTACCTTGTACTTTAAAAAAACGTGCATCAAGGTTTGACGAGAGAGTTTTTCAAAACAAGTATTATTTTATCACTCAAATTGCCATTATTCACTGAAGAACAACGTGCAGGAAATTGAAATTAATGAAATAAATGACAAAAAGGAACGAAAATAAAAACCTGCGGAAAAATACACACAGCCTTGTTAGTATGGATATTTAATACTTCCACGAATTGAAGCCTTAAACAGTAGAACACAAGAAACTCAAATATAACTATAGAGTCAAGTAAAGAAAGATTTGGTAGAGCAGACATCGAAAATACATGTACGCATAGAAAATATTTGGGGTGAAAGCAGGCCTAGAATTTAAGAAACGAAGATGAAATTTCAGCATGGCTATAAACCTACGAAAAACCTATAAAAAGAAATAATTAGAAATGGTTCTTTGGTATGGAAATTAAGACGGAAATAAACCCATATGTGTGAGGAAGCCCAATTAATCATGGATTCTTTGTCTTTTTTGAACGAGATAAAGTATTGGTTGAATTGTTTTGCGATATGGAGATGGAGAAAGATCAATGAAATACTTTGAAAGGGAAAATGAGGAAATAGAAAATTCGTTTCAGTCAGGGAATGAGAAGGAACCGCTGGGGATATTCTTAATGTTAGAAAAACAATCGGAGGGTGTAAACGAGCGTGATAAGAGAATGTTTGGTCAGAGAAAATAAAGCGGAAACGAAAGTCAATGTATGCTCATTTGGGGGTGAGAAGTTGTGAGGAAAAAATTGATTTTCTGGGTGAACATTTTAATGCCGGGAATATACAGTTTTAATACAGTTGCTCGAAATGTCGTCACGAGTGCAAGGAAGCATATTATCTCCGTTTATGGTTGGTAAGTTTACTGCAAGCCTCTGACATAAATAATTGCGCGTGGAAAAAGAGCGAATGAGGAAACAAGGGTTCTTGGATCCTCCAAATTGATAATTGTGATTTCCTCTCCTCATCCTTTCTCTCCTTCCCTTTACTTATCACCCTTATTAAGCCAATCATTGATACGCTCACCAGACAGTCAGTGAGTTATCCAGTAATAATTATCTAACCCTTTAAAAATGTCTATACTATAAGAATACGAAGGAAATTCATCATTTTTTCATTCAATGGCAACAAGATATAATGACCAATATACGCAAATTTCTATATTGCCAAAAAGTAAATTTGAAACGAAATTGGATCACTCGCGGAATGCGCTTCCTTGCTTCAACGGTGTGCCTGTATTTGTCATAGTTTAAATATATTCTCAATGTCGTCAGCATTAGGGTCACAAGTGCATGCAGAAACTTGTAAATTGTCGTTACGGCAAATGAACAGCATAATAAGCATTACAAGTCGGTTCAAAATATTTACCCGCCGATTTTCAAATTCGGATATATGTTTGGGCTATAAAGAAGTTCCTTTTGGTTCCCCTCGCGCAGCACGGGACCAGGTATATTCATAATTGCGCTATCTTTAAGCTTATGGTGAAGTGATGATTTTGACGAATTTTTTGTATCAACTTCTGAACTGTAGATCGAATTCGAGCAAAAAAATGAGGACATGATATAAATCAGGGTTGGAGTGAAATGAAAGATCAATTTACGGGAGAGTGAAAAATAAATTCCTGTGAAGTAGACATCGTGTATGGGTTCTAATAAAGTAGGCCTCTGAAATGGGATGAATAACAAAATAGATATCTGAAATAAATCAGGTAAGAGGGACAGATTAAAATGGAAGACGCGTTTACATGACTGTGAAAAAATTAATTCCTATGTAGTAGACATCATGTATATGTTCTGATGTAGTAATTATGATTTGGTGGGAGGGGGATGAGTGACAGTTAAGGAAATTCGCGTCGTTATGACTAAGGGGGTCCTTTGGCAGCGGTGAGATTGCAGGGAATTGGGAAGTAAGGGTGTAGAAAGAATTCCGGTACCGCAATACCTTACTCCTATAACGAAAGACGCAAGGGTACCCGTGGGTGGTTATACTATCAGGAAAAACCACCGATGTGTACAATAAATGATTACGTCTAGGAAAGTGTTTGCCTCCTTCCATTAAAACACAAAACGGAGTCCAATCAAAACGCAGGTTCAAAGCTGTATTAAATTGACTGATGGGAGAGTGTGTTTCCTTCGCAAATGAGCACTTTGCTGTTTTACAGAGTTAGTATCCTTAAAAGGGAACATGGAGAAGGGTGTGGGTGGAAGACAGCTTAACAAAACATAAAGGAACATGGTTAATGCGTGCTACTGACAGTCCCTCTCGTCCTTGTATTCTCGGGATGAATGGTTGCACCCTTGTATTCTCGGAATGTCCATCCAATTCGAGTCCTTTTGTTTTTCTGATTGCACTTACAGTTATATTCCTTAATCTGAGTCATACGTAGACTTCCTGAACTTGGCACTTCCCCAGGAATATAAATCCCCTATAATCACTCAGGCCACCGAAATGAATGAAAATACACTCAAAAATAACATCCAAACACAGAATTAATGGACTTTCATGGTCTTATTTCCTTCAAGGCCAATGAAACAACAAAAGGTCACGTTATTCCCTAGGTAACTCATCTTTCTGCTCTACGTAATTGGCGTCAGAGATTTCATCCCTCCACATAAAGCAAGCAAAAAGTAAAACGACGGTAAAACGAGTGAATATTTGAATAGTGTGTCACGAGAACAGACACACAAAAAAACAATCAGAATGAATAAGTACGCAGTCAACACAATGGCGTTCGTTCTTTGCCCGGGGAATATATTTCTGGCTAGCGAAGGAAAATTACGTCCTCAAGGAAATCCTCAGTTTTCCCTAACATCTCGTCAGTAAAATGTCGACATTCAGCCGTTAAATTCTCAAGCTACGTTCCGAGAGGGAAAGAATTTACTCCTGCTTTGTTCTATGTTAAATGTCCGCGTAGTCACTTTCAAGAAATAAGACGGAAAAGTCTGGAGGTTCGAGCTTTCGTTTTCCGAAGGAACGTCTGTCAAGCACGCATTTGTTAAGAAGTACGTTGTCTGTAAAATATTAAGTAACCGAGATGTTTTCAAGAGAAAATAATAATGCTACTTACCAGGAGAAGGGACTGTAGGAATTCCTCCGGTAGAAGTAGAGGATGGGCAAAGATCCGACTTGATATTTCTCAGGTACCTGTCTCTGTGCGAATGTGCGCCTTCGCCGCGCCGTCCCGAGTCAGCATGTGCCAGTGGCCACCTATTTCCCTTAGCGCCATCTAGTGGTAACAAATCGTACTATGGCAGTTTATTGAAATACTAAAGAAAAATAATATTGAATTAAAAATATTAATTAATAATGAGAAAATTGTTTTGAAATGACATTGCCAAAATTTTAAATGAAATATTTTATGCAGATTTAATTTACTTTTTAAAATTTAACTTAACAGTACATTTTCAAATTTTCCAAATGACGTCATTCCACGGTTTCGGCCACCTGCTATTCCTTCGATTGACTAATCCGCTCAGATGGTCACGTGTCGTCGTGCTGGATGGAGGTGAGGGCATACTTGTCTAATATTCGCGCCTTTAAAGTGATTAATGTTGGTTGACTTATGTTATGTGATGCAATCGTGAAAAAGGGTGGAATTCTTTCAGTTAATAGGTTAATATATTATTAATACTGCGAAAGCAATAGACGTGTCCATTCTCTCATAATTATGGAACACGACTGTCGACCGATCCGAGAGATTGCTGATATCTTATCCTTTTGATGTATCCTAGTGAAAAGTGAATTTACATCATAATTTACAATGAAATGGGAAATCGTGCCATTACATTGGCATTGTCTTTAATGCCGAGAAGACGGAGCGATTGTGGTACGCGACGATGTACGATGTGTAATTCCAAACAGTCGTGACTAAGATTGCTTATTTAACCCTTTTACGCCATGGAACCAAAATCTCAATCCATTTTCTACTCTAAATTCACTTACACTTAATTTTTGTAGACGTTTAGTTCTCTCAAGTCGTTACACTGGATTCAAGTTTCTTATACCCGAGATTTTTGAATGTCGCTACTTTTTTCAACGAAAGTACTCGTCATGCCTCATTGCATTTTGCTTCCATTCTCATTGAAAGGGTAATCTCATATATTAATTAAACTTTAAGGAACTGGAGACCACCGTGTGTGAACGTTTGACCCAAGAAAGCGGTGTTGGTTGAAATCACCTGAGCATACGCGCTCCAACTTAAAAGACAATGTCTCTGCGTGCTAAGAGTCCTCCAGTCCATTTCGCCCCATTTTACTTAGAGTCTTTCTCTTGGTCGGACCGGAGTCGAAAACTCTCTCTTTGTGGGAAATTGCTCAATTAGCGACGATGAATTCCGTGTTTCGAACAACCATACCTTCACTTTAGACGACTGCTGATGGGCAAACATTAAGCATTTTCATCAATGGAAGCTCAAAGACTTGCAAATAATTTAATTAGAAGCCTAACCGGATAGTTTCTTATTAAAAAACCAACCTGGTTTATCGAGCAATGTCGTATGTATATGAGTGGTTGGCCATTATTTTGAAAGCGCTCTATATAACAAAAATGGAAAAATGTTCACGCACATTCTGAAGTGTTTGGATTTTTAGTATCTAACCTGTTTATTAATTTCAGTTCAGTGATGCAATTGGTGTGTGTGCGTGTGTGGACAATGATTTCATGAAAAGGGAAGAATGGCTCACTGTGGTGGGAGAATGTCTGGAAGTGCAGGAATGAAATCAGGATCCCTAGGGAATGGAACTTCGGAGACTCCAGCGAATAGGAATTATCGTAAGTTGAGATTTCTCGATTTCTTAAAATATATTTTGTGAACTTGTTTTCTATGCATACATTGATCAATCAGTCTTAAACTGGTCCACTTCGAATTGACCTCGTCCAGTGAAGGTCATATTTAAGCGTCCCTCTCTTCCTCGTCTCTTAGATACTCGCCCACCACCGCACATTTCTCACCAAAATGTTTCTTCCTCAAAACGATTATTTGAAGAGATTTTCTTCCAATTCCTTTTGCAAAGGAGAATCATTCCTACTGAAAATGTAATCAGTGTCGTAATTACGTGCGACACCGTGTGCAGGGGCAAGTGATATCCTGAAAACGTGGATCTATATATGGATCCATTAAGATAGCTACAGACGCGTGCCTCTTTGGATTAAACATTTGGCGTAAAATGATTACTATTCATCAAGATATACTCACTCCTTCCATTTGCAGTTTAAGTTCTCAGTGGCGTCGGCTTTGAGGTTATACGTGTGCCTATATAGCGATGAAACCGGAAGAGTAATATGATGGGAAATTTCGAAAATGTGTGCTCCGACGTCAGGTTTTTCAAGTCGGTCGTTCTAATGTTCAGGCAACTGTTCCTTGCACCTAGCATTAAAATTGCGTGTTGTCTATCCAACGTATGATTTGCGCGTCACGTGCTTCACTTAGCCTGAGAATTTCCGGAATCTTGAACTGAGGCCGTTTCGTTTTTTAGACTACCTGATAATTTATGAATTCCGTTTGGGTTTCAGAATCTGATATTAGCGTCTAATTAAAAAAAATATTTTTACTAGCTTACCTGGTGAACCTTTTAACGCCTAACAATCATTGAACACTTTGGTTAAACCATTAATAAATCAAGGACGGCTGTACCAATTTTAATTATACTTTAATTGTTAAAACAGAAAAGGAAATAATTCAATAAAATTACAGAAAATATTGCAATGGCTTGTCAGAAACGCATTTTCCATATTCGATCTATGCATATATAAATTCGGCTTTTTTCTCTTGAGTCAAACGCCTTCTTCTATAAAACAATTTTTGTTTTCTTATCAGGCGTAAGAACAAATAAAGCGGATGGTTTACCATCGAGTGTACATGCCACATATAATTGACATTGAGAAAAATATTGGTTTTTCAAATTCATACCACAAACACGAAACGATTGGCTTTGTGGTTTGTTAATCGTCATCGCGAATAGCACACGAGTTGGAAATTGAATCCGTTTGAACTCAAAGGGCATATCGGTTGGGATCATGGTAATCCTGGGAAAGAGAACTTCCTCATCTTTGAATTTTCCTTTGAGTATTGTCACGTGAATCATAATGATCATCAGTTTTTTCACCAAACGCGTTCCAATGCATAGTTTTGGTTGGTTTTAATGAAGATGCATCATTGCCACCAAGGCAACCTTCTGCTGTAAATTGTACGGTGGTAAGCCAGGCAAATCCAAGGGGTTGAAAAAGTAAGATGGATAACTAGTTGGTGACTTTGTCTTCATTTGTTTCATAGTCAATAGATTTGAATGAATGCATATTACCAACGATTTGATACTGAATTACAAAGTCTCAGTCATCCATATCTTTGTCCTTGGCCGCCAAAATTGCTCGCTCACTCAACCAATTGTGATTTTTGTGGTTATCAATGATGTTCAATGTAAATGAGCTCATCTTTAGATAAAACAAAATTGCAAATATTGCGAGGAAATTATATGAATCCGTTCGATATGTCTACAGGAATACGGCCATTACCGATAGTCAACAATTGCTTGGATAAATCTTCAACAGATGGATCGTTTAGCAATGTAGCCCTATTGTTTGTTGTCATTTTAAGTTTCTTCACATAGCGCTTCATATTTCATGAGTTGTGGCAAGCGTTAATTGCATCGGCAGCAATCGATCTTGGAATAACTGTTGAAAGGAATTTGTTTCGCGGAAATCGCCGGACAGTAAAATCATTGCGCCGCGAAAGCATTTCAAGTCATTGTGCAGTTCTTTCATCGTCCGGTCAAGTGCTTCCAATGCGCGTCTGTGCGCCATCGTGCATTCGCCCCATATGATGATTTAAGATGCTGTTAAAGTTTTGGCCATTGTGGACTGTTTCGAAATGTTACATGACACTTGTTCGGAATTGTGGAAGTTTCACGGTAACATTAACAGTAAAAAAGCTGTACGGCATCCTTCCAACAATGTGGTCGCTATTCTAGAAGCAGCAACTGCTAACATAATGTCCGATCTCGCACGAACAGTGTTCAATGGCAATGATATGAGGAATGTCTTCCCAATTCCACCAGTGGCTTCCAGTAAGGATCACCCACCATTTCCATCATCAATTGCCTTCATTGATGTGACATGTTCTTCCTTCTGTTGGTGGTTAATTCATATCCACGTTCCAATTCTTGCTTTAAGGCGTCGTTTATTCCACGATCCGGTGCTGGCATACCCTACCTTGCTAATAAACTTCCGCACATCAGGTAAAACATGTCTTCATTCAACAGCAATGCCTGGTCATGCATCTCCTCATTTACCTCTATATCGAGATTTCTTGAACGTACACAAATTCGATGTCAAATGTCTTCTGACGGGTCACGTGGTTTGGAAGGGAAGCATGTCGAAAGGATGATAACAAGTAATGTGTGCATCTGACTTGGACGGTTGCCCATGTTTCCTAAGGGTTCGAAGGAAACGGAGGGTATGGGCGGAGGGGAGGGAGATAGAGAAGGAGGGGAGGGGATGGCAGGAAGAGGGTCCACGTGCCTGACCTGCGAAACGCGGTCTCCACTGTCGACAGTTTCTCTTATTTAACCGTTTCAATTTTCTCATCTTCTTCTTCATATATGTATAGGTGGGTGCCGGTAGTCCAGTGGGTAGAGCGTTGGACTGCTGACCAGAGGGTCTCGGGTTCGATTCCCGGGCAAGGCACTCTTTGCAACTGCAGCTCCACCCGAGCTTAAAGTGATTATTCGGGTATCAGGTTTTCCTGGGAAACCATAACCGGCACAGGGAAAGGAACTGGCCGCCCTTCCCCTGATGTGTTAATTTTCACATAGGGCTTTTCGTATAGGGCTTAGTACAGGGTGATCTCTACCATCACCTACTAAACGGACCTTCGGGTTGATTACTGTGTTTATATATATGTGTTGATTGTGGTGTGTGTATATATATATATATATATATATATATATATATATATATATATATATATATATATATATATATACATATACATATACATATACATATACATATACATATACATATACATATACATATACATATACATATACATATACATATACATATACATATACATATACATATATATATATATATATATATATATATATATATATATATATATATATATGTAATGGGCTGACACAATATAACACAAATAGAAAAGACTAGACACATTTAAAAGAACAATCACCCCCCCTGACATCCACCAGCCCTTTGGCGCCCCCCGTGACAAATTGCCTCTCAAAAAATATAATTTATCTTTTATCATGCAAACATTGCACTTCCTTTTACATAGGTGAATGCATAACCCCCTTTTCCATCCGAATGAATAATCACCGGTACTCCTGCAATTCTGCCTCACTCTCTTCTCTTCCTATCCCTTCACACGCCAATTCCCACAACCTTTCATTCGACCAGTGTTTTGCTCTTAACATCCTAGAATCCCTACCAGATTCAGCCACTAACATAGAGGTGAGAACTCGTGAATCCGCCTTCATACTATCCTTCCGTTCCTTTAAAATTCCCACCCTAAACCGCCATATTTAATTTCCCTCCCAGCATTCCCTCCACACCTCCCCTCCGCGCCCATAGCTCTTTCCCCTCTCCTCTGCAATAGCATATTTTTAGTCTCTCTTGAAGAAGGCCTCTGAGAGGGCCGAAAGCTCGAACAATTTACCGTGTTAGTGTTCTTTTAAAGGTGTCTATTCTTTTCTATTTGTGTTGTATTGTGTCAGCCCATTATTGTTCCGCTCATGTCAGTTTTTCCGTACAATCGTAGTCCACGCAGCCTCAGTGAGGCAGCCTCAGTGAGGTTCCTCAGTGAGGCAGCTGCAATGGCGTCCGACCGCAAAGCGGCGGCCAATAAGTGATGGTGTCACGTTAAAAACACTATTGGGGAAGGCAACAGGAAACTACCTCAATTTTCATTCCCAAGATTAACATGATGGAATATACAGTGGTTTTGAGCGGCGAAAATTGAAGAACGTAAATACAGAATTAGGCAAAATGAAGTAAAAAGAATTAAACAATAAATTTAGGCGGGCAACAAATAAAGCAAAAGAAGCATGGGGGAAGACGCAGTGCTGGGATATGGAAAGTCTGCAGAGGAAGGGTGAAATCGGTGCGCTGTACAGCAAAGTTAAATCGTTTTCGGGAAGTAAGAAAAGAAGATCTATCCTTATAGTTAGGGATAAGGTGGGTGAGGTAATAGTTGACTCAGGAAAGATACAAAGGAGATGGAAGGAGTATATAGAAGAACTGAATAGTAGAGAACTTGGACCAACAAAGTTAGACATTGAAAAAGAATATGACGTAGCGGAAGACAGCTTAGCTCCAGGCATACTCGACGATTAGATAGAAAGGGCATTAAGGGAGATGAAACTAAATAAGGCCGTGGGGGCGGATAACATTCCCGCGGAAATATTGAAATGTTTAGGAATATTTAGCAACTTTAGCAGCGTGGGATATCAAACTTATTGTCCTGTAGTCCTCACATGGTGTAGCCTTTACCTTATTCGGAATAGGAACTAAAACTGATCTCACGAAGTCTGCCAGCCATATTCCTTCTTCATAGATACTACGAATCAGCCCATATAGCCTCTTTCTCCCACATTTTACTATACATTTCAGCATGTCCGCTGGAATGTTATCCACCCCCACGGCCTTATTGAGTTTCATTTCCTTTTATGCCCTTTCTTTTTTGTCCCTAATTTTTGACGCACATGCTCAAGTTCAAAATTCTGACAATTATTTCCTCAACTCATATTAAGAGCATAACTACCAACTTAACATCATGTAATTATGGACATGTCTCACTGAAAATAAACAATTTTGTGTATTCGTAGTGTCAATATTTACGACGCTGGAGACCTTTGTGTCCTTCATAACCTAGTGAGGGCATATGTACAAGGAATGTTCAGAATAAAAATATTTCAACATTTTCCTGTAAGATATTCTCTACAAAAGCTTGAAATCTCTGTCATTTTTAAATGACATCTTTCTCTGTTGTTAATTAATATTGGTCATGACATTAACAAGGAAAAATGAACGCCAAGAGACATTTTCAACCCTCGTCCAAGATGAATTCTATGGTCTCGGGCTCAACTTTGTGGAGGTTCATGTTCGTTTAAATGAAAATACTTTGTAACTTCCACACAATTTTTATTCGTACTACCGGTTTCAACGCTTCGGCGTCATCATCAGGTACCGGTACCCCACCTGATGAAGACGCCGAAGCGTTGAAACCGGTAGTACGAATAAAAATAGTGTGGAAGTTACAAAGTATTTTCATTCAAACAAGCTCGTCCAAGATATTAAATTAAGCCCTTAAGGAATTGGTTCACGTAATCTGTTTATATTTTGTAAACATTAAGTATATACATATAATTCACGAAACTGCTACGACGGATCCACAAATAAAGTGAAATCTTTCAATTTTTTTTGTAATCATTCAAGAGTCATGTAACTTCGGTTTTTGCAGTTTTAACAGTTTTTGCATCGACATTTCTACCGCCTCACGGCCAATGATAAGAGTTTCACGTATATTTATCCCGACGTGGAGGGATACGTATATATGCACACCAATAATTAATTTCATATATAAGTATATATATATATATATATATATATATACACATATACTTATATCATAAACAAACGCATTTTTCCAAAGCAACACATGCAAACAGCCCCCAATTTGATTCGCTAGAATGGAATTTGGTATTCCGGGTACCTTTATTACTGAAATATAAATTCCCAAAAATGTTTTCTTTCAATTCTTTGAGGCTTATGTTATTTACAACCCGTTATGTGGGATTGTTATGTTTATCAAGTACACCAGAAACGCAATTATGGCTTAAATCTAACAAAAGTTGAGGATCAAACATCGGATTGCTACTATGAACATATTTTTCACCCACCAGTGCCTTGCTCGCTGAATCACTCCGAAATACTTCAATGCGGTCCTAATTCATTCAATTAACATTTAACGAGAGGGTAATCAATCTCTCTAACAACACTTTCAAGCCCGATGAATGGAGTCTTCTCCCAAAAGGTTTCATGAACAGTTCCAGCGTCCGAGTAACCATTAAGGTCCTTATAAATCTCACAGTAGATTGTGAATTGGCCCTTGGCAACGGAAATTTAGGACCTGAACAGTTCATTTCAAGGGAAATAGCTAAGTACAGGAATTTATAAATTTCCACAAGTGAGATCATGTGGCTCACGAAAAATAATTAAGGTAATATCCCCTTGAAACATCCATTTCAAATATTAGGATCATTTTCACGAAAGCAGATACGGGGAATACGGACGAGGTATTAGAAAGGGAGTCCTATGGAAAAAATTAGAAGACTCCATTATGTGTAATAAAATAATCAGTCTGCCTCGTGATTCCACTGCAGAATACCAGAGAGACATAAAGATATATTTGGCCTCATGTGAAGTGTTGTTGAAGCCGAGTGTTACCATCAAACTTTAAGAAATGAATCCCAAATCGCCCAGATACCATGGTCTCTGAAAATTCACAAAAGTGATTTCCCTATCCGACCAGTGGTATCCAGTGTCTCCGCGCAAGCCAACCTAATTGCTCATGAGTTAAAATACCCACTCAGACAATATGCTCATTTTTTATCTCATGCTCAGGACTTTAGTTTTAGTTTATACTTATTCGTGACATTATTTTTGAAAATAGTCTCCTTCAAAAAATGATTTTCATTCACAATTTTACACTTTTAGACAACCAATGTTGTTTTTTCACGCAGATGGCAGAAAATGTTTAGCACACCACTAAGATTTCGATTCATTATCTAAGATAAGGAGTAGTGGTCAAAGTGTTTGCAAATCTATTAAATCACTCGATATTTGTATTATGATTTACGGCGACGGATGGGGAGACCTGATCGTATCGTCTTGTATTCGATCATTTAGCCATTTAACGTGACTTTCGAAGTGCATTTGCGCACTTCAAAAGCAAGAAGGAGATTAGTGTTAATTTTAAGGTGTGCTTGACCCGGAGTGATCGATTCATCCTTCTCAGTCCGGTGGATTTGTGTTCGGTCGGCAGTCATTCTTCAAATCCTGTGCTGGTTGAGGGAGTTTCCATCTTTGGAACCACTCACACCGTGTGTACTTTTTGTTTTTACTAATTCAATGTCTTTCAGGCAGAAAGACATTTACCAAACAACACCTCGAAAGAGGAGGGAAGAAAGATGATGAAACCTTTTCATCGCGTGAAGAAAAGTGAGTATTCTGGTGTTTTTCTGTCCCTTATTATTATTTGAATACGTGTTCTGCGTTCAACTTTTACGAAAACAGCAGTTTAATGGCATTTAAAATGCATCATCTGACATTTTCTTCATATACATCTAGTAATTTTAATATAATTTTTGTAGAATATTTAATGCTTGTTTTACTCTGAAGAGTTCTAATATATATTAATTCCGATGAACTTGCTTAGAAATTAGGATGATGATATGCACTAAAATGATTTTAATATATCACTATATATTGCGAAGGCGCGATATATCATATTGTTTAGGCGTAAAGATTCACTTACGCTATCATTTTAGTCCAGCACTCATGGTCACAAATATGGACCATGAGAAATGTAATTCGATTGAGTTTAAGCGTGTGCCCTTGATCCAATGTAATTTGTGTGTGGCCTTGATGGATTGATTTTTGTTCTTTTGTCGTGTTTGGTCGGCGTTCGGCATGCCGTCATTTTCCTAATCGTGTGATATTTGAGAGAGTTTTGATCGTTGCAGCCGTTCTATTCCAGGGCATGTTTTGTGTATAGCAATCGGCTCTCTTACAGCCAATAGGTGATGGATCAACCGAGACGTCGACGGGAGATTGAAGAATCCGAGGGCCCACTGATAGAGAGGGGACCACAGGAAAGATGGACAGTGCGGATGGGTTTGGATTCAGACCCTTGGGATCCAAGCCCGCCGGTCAGCAAGACGTCCACCAGAGAAGACGTCGAATGAAGAAAACTTGGGAACTACTTCCATCAAGCTGCAGTGAGTGAGTATTTTGGCAATGTTTAAGTTTCCTTTATCAACAGTTTTCACACTACAAGCAGGGTTTAATTGCTAGTTACTCGTTATTCAGTTTCAATAATGACTTTTTAAACATTCTATTTTATCAATAAATACTTCAAGAAGAACTTTCAAAAGAATGCGAGACTAGTCATTTTAGCCTCAAAGTGGTCCATGTGATGTATTCATCCTGCCACGAGCAAAGAGATATTATGTGGCAGTATGACTCTGTGGCGACTCTAGGTATGACGTCATTTTAGGGCCGGAGCGCCCCATTTTTAACACTCGTTAGATGTACATTGTGTGCTTGGATGAGAGTATTTAGGAGTGCGTGGGAATGCATTGTAATTAGCTAACGAGGTGATGATTGGGTTTTGGGAGACCTAACCAGTTGCACTAGTATTGGTACCTGTCATTACTAACTTGTGTTAGTGTTTATAGTGTGAGTGTTGCTTGGTGCGAATGAGTCACCATCATCACACTGCACATTTACAAATATCTCACATCTATACTTTTTGTACGTGTTTTGCAATGATTTGAAATTGTTCATGTTCCAAGAATATGCCCTGTATGCTCTTTGAAATTGAATGAATTGTATTTATGTCAGTCGAATTGTGTTTTAAGGCGGCCTGTGAAGGGTTTTGCGGGTTTCCCTTCACCCCGGGCGAATGCAAGGCCAAATGTCACTCCCGATAAAATAATCGAGAAAACATTGGAAAAAATTGTCTTGCTATTATTTTCCTTTCCGTCACATAAAAACTTTACTTGGGATGAATATTACGTAATTTCCAACGACAAAAGAATTTGCTGGGTGAGGTTGAGAATTAAAAAGAAAATGTAAGCTCCTTTATCTATTTTTAAATTGAAGAAATTCGCTTCACCAAAAAGAAATTAATTATGTTGTGACAAATATAAAAGCTTAATCGGCAATGGACCATAAATATGACAAACGCACACGCACGATTCGAGGAAGGGCGCTAAAAAAACTGGCGTTCGTGAAACGTATATTCGGAAGGTGTAGCGATGAAAAAGTGAAGGAATAGTGCTATTTATCTCTAGCAAAACAAATGATTTTAAAGACCTAGCCGAGTTCAAAAAATGCATAAACTTAAATCCCGATACAGGAGTGTATTAATCCCTTTACCAGAAGAGGAATTCTGAAGTTAAATGCACTCAAAATTGTCATCATAACTCAGAAATTGAAAATTAAGATAGACAGCAACTATTTCGACCGTAAGGATAACTTTTTTTGATTTCCTGCATAACTTTATGGATAATCACAACATATTTCCACGAAAGAAGTGACTTAGTAATTGAACACGTGCTTTACTAAAACACGACCTATGTTTCCACATGACTTCCAACGTCAAAATGTATTCCCTTGGCTTAATTTAATTTTCTAATTTAAGTGATTACCCCATTCCTGACAACAGATTAAAACTCCTATCGAAGAATTCCAGTTAAAACTATCTATCTAGCAACACTCGCAGAAACAAATCTTTCACGCCATAAAAGCCACTTGCTATAAAACTTAGAAACAATGTTTTCAAACAGTCATCGTGGCACTTTCGCATTCTAGCAATATCGCCAAGGTCATATATACTCTGTAAGCTCTGTGAGATTCGACCATGGAGTAATTAATTTGTTCGCTCACAGAAGGACTTTCTTTGATAGTTTGTTATCGATGGATGCCGACGGAGAAAGCATTAATGAAATTCCAAAACTGTAAGGAAGCAAACTCGCACAAATGCCCATTCGCTCATTCGCTCCTCAACAGAAAACTCACTCAAAACTATAGCAACCCTGGGAACAACAATCACGTGACGTATATGTAAACGTAAAGAATCCATTCAAAGTGATCTCATTTTAACAAATGAAGAGCTTCATAATTAACAAAGGTTAATACAACACCAAACTATTGTTCAGGGCCCCCTTGAAAACAGTTCTCTCCGGGTCAAACACTTAACGTGACGTTGTTGTCACTTCTTGGAACAGTCTTGTTACGTTTCTTACGGAAGGCTCATAGTCTTCTCCGTCAAATGTCTCTCTCCATCTCTGGATTGGATCTGTTTACCCTGAAGCGGGAATTCAGTTTGCGTAACATAAAAAGGTAACTGAGGCCAGGGCTGTTCAGTTTGGTGGTTGTGGAAATACGGTATTCTGGTTTTCTGTTTACATCTCACGAGTCCCCAGGGACGAATGCCAAGGGGATCGTGATGTTGCAGTGGCTATCGTACTGGATTCCTACCCACAGGGTCAGGGTTTAAATCCCGGCGGTGTTAAATATTTTTCAGTACCAAAAATGAAAGCAAAAATAAACGAAGGATGGAATGGTTTGTTGCGTTGTTAATGGCATGCATGCAGAAGTGAATAAAAAAGAAAAAAAACGAATGAATAGTAATTGGTTTTCATCGGAAATGTAGCCAAAGGACCAATAGTAAAGTAATGAAATCATTAAATATAATCGAAATCATGAAATAGCTAATCTATGATCAAACAAGCTCAGAGAATTAAATTTGTTTGAAATTCACCATTTTAGACTTTGGAAAAAATTAGAAAGTGTTCCTGAAGGCGAGGGTAATAGGTAAAGAGTACATAAAACCCACTCCATTATTGAAAAAGTGGATTGAATAACTAAAATCTCTATTGGAAATTATCCAGCTCTAGCAATGAAAACGGAGATATAAAAACGTGAGCCAATGCCTAAACGAGTACTAAGGTTGTATTTATTATAAACATTTTATAAAAAATGACTACCTCTAATAACAAACATAGAACCGCATAAAAGGGTACTGGTAATGTCATCGAATTAAATTAAAATTTTATAATGACGGAAGAAGCATACACTAGTAAGAAAAATTCTTGGCAAGGAGATAGTTTAAAGATTGTAATGAAAGAAGGAGAGATAAGGGGAAAGGTACAAAATAACTAAAAATTAATGGCTTGGATGCACAGGTGGTTGATAGGAGTGTATTAGAAATGCGACACGACGACTTAATATTAATTTAAGAATAGACAGGAGGAGTCTCATTAGGAAATAGAAATTAGAATGAGGAGTTATATTAAATATAGGTGGACGTGGTAGCCCAGGGGTCAGACGCCGTACTGACCGTAGGTCCCAAGTTCGATTCCCGGGGTACCCTCTCTGGGCACCCTCAGATCCGCCCGAATTTTCTGAATTTCGGGTACCAGAATTTCCTAGTGTGTGTTGCATTGCAAATTCATGTCTATTATCCCTAATTGTGATTGTCAAGTCGAGGAAGTTGATGGTGCCGTTGACGTCTTTTCCCTTGGAGAAGGAGATATTCCGAAGAAGTGTGTTTAGGAAATTAAGGAAGGAGTCTAACTGTCGATTGGTTCCGGGCCATAGGCATAGTATATCGTTACTTAACGAAACCAATAGCCCACATTTTTGTTATGCTGATTGTCAGCATTAAAAAGATGTTCTTCTACAGAATTGAGGAAGACTTCGGCTAGGAAGGGGGACAGTGGGGAACCCATAGCTAACCCATCTGTTTGGCTGTAAAGGGTGTGGTTGAAACTAAATATTTCCGGTTAACTGTCATTTTGATGAGGGGGACCGATTCGTCTGAGATATTTTGGGCAATGGTGGAATCCTTGAGTAGTACTTCCAACCTAAGCAAAGTTTCCGATATGGGTACACAAGTAAATAAATTGCTAATGTCAAAGGAGGCTAGTCTCGCTCTTTCCAGGACATTAATATCTTTCAATTTTCGGGCTAGCTCTATTGAGGTTTTAACTCCATATTTAGGTTTAAAACCTGTGAGATCTCGGAGCATTACGTTTAATTTTCGTGCCAGAAGGTGTGAAGGAGCGGACACAGCTGAGATGACAGGCCGAATAGGTATGGCTTGTTTGTGTAATTTGGGGAGTCCGTACAACCTGGGGGCGGAGGGGTTCATTCGGGTTAAACTACATTTTTCCCTAGCATTTAAAAACTGACACTTGGACAGTGCACGTTTCTCTTCACTTTGGAAACTCGCGGTTGGGTCTTTCGATAACAGAGAATAGGATTGTTGTTGATAAACTCTAGGCACTTTTCCGCATACATTCGTTTATCCAACAAATACGACACTAAATCCCTTGACAGCTTTCTGGATGATGAGATATTCCTTGCCAATTGTCTTCCTCAGAGGTCGGAGGGTGGACGTATGTTGCTGAAGGCTGAAAGACCGGGTCGTTGTTGGAACTGCTTCCTTCAATGAGGACATGATGATTTCAGCAACTTGGTGTTTGGTAACCAGAGATTGGTTCCGAAGGGCAACCTCGCTATCTGCGGCTAGTTTTTTAATGTCGACTTCGGAATCGTTCTTAGAGGTAGCAAACTTCAACCCTTCCTCAACATATTACCCTCCTCCTCAGCGAACACACACATAAAAAAAAACCACACACACAAAAACACAAACACAAATACACACACTACAAACACCAAACTACACACAAAAAACAGAACACCCCCGAACACACATACACAAACACCACACGCAAAAACAAACTCACACCACACACACACACCACAAACCACACACACACCGCACCAATCACAAACACCACACACACCACACACACACACACCACACAAAAACCACACCAATCACAAACAACACACACCAAACACCAAACACCACACACAAACACACGAACCACAAACACATAAACACACACCACACATACACACAACCCACACACACCACACATTAAAACCAAACACACACACACCACAAACATCACACACACACACACACCAAGCACACATCCACACACAAACACACCACACAAACACACCACACAAACACACCACACACACACAAACACAACACACACACCACACACACACACCACCCACACACACCACCCAAACACCACACACACAAACACACCACACACACACCACACACACACACACCACACACACACCACACACACACCACACACACACACACACACCACACACACACACACACACACACCACACACACACACACACACACCACACACACACACACACACACACACCACACACACACTCCACACACACACCACACACACAAACCACACACACACACCAAACACACACACACACCACACACCACACACACACCACACACACACACCACACACACCACACACACCACACAGCACACACCACACACACACACACAAACACAACACACAACCCACACACACCACACATTAAAAGCAAACACACACACACCACAAACACCACACACACACACACCAAACACACATCCACACACAAACACACCACACAAACACCACACACACACACCACACACACCACACACACACACCACACACACACCACACACACACACACCACAAACACACCACACACACACACACCAAACACACACACACACCACACACCACACACACACACACACACACACAAACACAACACACAACCCACACACACCACACATTAAAAGCAAACACACACACACCACAAACACCACACACACACACACACCAAACACACAAACACACATCCACACACAAACACACCACACAAACACCACACACACACACCACACACACCACACACACACACCACACACACACCACACACACACACACACACACACACACACACACACCACACACACACACACCACCCACCCATACACACACCACACACACACACACACCACACACACACACCACACAAACCACACACACACACACCACACACACCACACACACACACCACACACACACACACCACACACACACACCACACACACACACCACACACACACACCCCACACACAAACCACACACACACACACACCACACACACACCATACACAAACCACACACACACACACACCACACACACACCATACACACACACCAAACACACACACCAAACACACACACCAAACACACACACCAAACACACACACCAAACACACAAAAACACACACACCACACACACAAACCACACACACAAACCACACACACACCACACACACACACACCATACACACACACACCAAACACACACACCAAACACACACACCAAACACACAAAAACACACACAAACACTAACACCACACACACATACTCACAAAACACACAAACACTAACACCACACACACACACACTAACACCACACACACACACCACAGACACACACCACACATACACACACACACACACACCACACACACACACACATCCACTCACAAACACACCACACACTCTCACCACACACACAAACACACACACACACAGCACACACACACACCACACACACACACCACACACACACCACACACACCACACACACACAAACACACCACACACACATCACACACCACACACACACACCACACACCACACACACCACACACCACACACACCACACACACACAAACACACCACACACACACAAACACAACACACAACCCACACAACCCACACACACCACACATTAAAACCAAACACACATCCGCACACACATCCACACACAAACACACCACACACAAACACACCACACAAACACACCACACAAACACACCACACAAACACACCACACACACATCCACACACAAACACACCACACACACACTACAATCACACACCACAGACATACACACCACACACCACACACACACAAACACACACTCACACCACACACACCACACACAAACACACACACACACCACACACACACACACACACAAACACACCACACACCACACACACACAGACACACACACACACACCACACACACCACACACACACCACACACACACACCACACACACACACACACATACACACACACCACACACACACACCACACACACACACACCACACACACACACCACACACACACACCACACACACACACACCACACACCCACCACACACACACACACCACACACACACCACACAAACATACACACCACACACACATCCACACACAAACACACCACACACAAACACACCACACAAACACACCACACAAACACACCACACAAACACACCACACAAACACACCACACACACACACACCACACACACATCCACACACAAACACACCACACAAACACACCACACACACACACACCACACACACACACCACCCACACACCCCACACACAAACACACCACACACACACACACCACACATTAAAACCAAACACACACACACCACAAACACCACACACACACACACACACCAAACACACAAACACACATCCACACACAAACACACATCCACACACAAACACCACACACACACACCACACACACACCACACACACACCACACACACACACCACACACACACACCACACACACACACCACACACACACACACACACCACACACACACACCACACACACACACCACACACACACACACCACACACCCACCACACACACACACCACACACACACCACACAAACATACACACCACACACACATCCACACACAAACACACCACACACAAACACACCACACAAACACACCACACAAACACACCACACAAACACACCACACAAACACACCACACAAACACACCACACACACACACACCACACACACATCCACACACAAACACACCACACAAACACACCACACACACACACACCACACACACACACCACCCACACACCCCACACACAAACACACCACACACACACACACACCCCACACACAAACACACCACACACACATACACACACACACCACACACACACACACCACACACACACACACACCACACACACACACCACACACACACACACCACACACACACACACACCACACACACACACCACACACACCACACACACATACCACACACACACACCACACTCACACCACACTCACACCACACACACACACACACACACAACCCACACACACACACCACACACACACACACACACACCACACACACACACCACACACACCACACACACCACACACACCACACACACCACACACACCACACACACCACACACCACAAACACACCACACACAAACCACACACACACACACCACCCACACACACACACAAACCACACACACCACACACACACCACACACACCACACACACACCACACTAACCACACACACACCACACACACACCACGCACACACCACACACACACCACACACACACCACACACACACCACATAAACACACAAGCACACACACACACGCACCACCCACACATACCACCCACACAAACACACACCAAACACACAATCACACACCACCCACACACACACACACACACACCACCCACACAAACACACACCACACACACACACACACACACACCACCCACAAAAACACACACCACACACACAAACACACACCAAACACACAAAACAACACCACACACACAAAAACATAACACACAAACACACACACCCCCACAGAAACACACACCAAACACACAAACACACACCACACGCACACACACCACACATACACACACACCACACACATACCACACACACACACAAACACAAAATAGGGGAATGCTCGCTAGAAATAGAGGGTACCGGGGAAATAAAATACCCGGGGCGGACAGAAAAGCTAAATAGGGGAAGGAACCCCGAAAATAAACCAATTATGGTAGTCCAGCAGACGGAATTAGTTACGGTGCAGGGGAGGGATACCCCAGTGCCGGCGCTGTTAGGGAGGGAGCAAGCGGGCTCCCAGGCGTCGTCATCCAATGACCGCAGTGTTGCAGGGGTTGGTCACTCGGCCCCTGTAGCATCTAATGCTACAAGTGACACCAAGGTGAACAAATATAGTGAAGTATCACTTGAAGGGGCTGAACATCTTGTTCTGCATATGGCATGTGAGGAGGAGAAGAAACAGCAGCTGCAGAATTTGTTGGAATTACATGGCGGCTTGCTGCAGGAATTGGGCGAATTTATTAGAGGAAAGTCCAATGTCCATAAGGCCATCCAGAGTAAGGTGGCGAGTCTGACATCCAGTTGGAATCGGATTGCGGATTTCGGCGGAACAACGAAGGTTGTCGAACAGAAGCCGATAAGGTTTGCAGCAGGTACACGTTCCACTTCTACGCAGACCAAGAATGTGGAAGACAAGGCTACAAATACGATATCTACCCAGACCCGGCGCGAGAAAAGAGGTGTGCGGGAGAGCAATACAGGGGCGTCGGAGCCAGGGGGATCTGAAAAGGGTCTGCGCGTAATTGCAGCGGGGAGCGGGAGAACTCAGCTGATGCCGCAGCCGGCGGGTCAGGTGGAAGTGAGGGAAAAACAACTAGAGGAGTATCCGCAACTTGTAGCACCGGAGGAAAGAGAAGGTGAAAGGCAGGTACAGAGTAAGAAAAGGAGGCCTCAAAAGAAGGACAAGCTAAAAAATCCGCAACGGCCGGCCAAACAGCGCAGAAGGGTCATGCCGAATGCGCTCATTGTTGAGGCGAAAGCCGAAATGAGCTACGCGGAAATCCTAAGCCATATGAAGAAAGACCAAGCGCTGAATGATGTAAGCACCTCAGTGCATAGGATCCGTAGGACAAAGGGCGGTGGTTTGCTCTTTGTTCTTACGAAGGAGAGCACCGAAAAGGCGTCTGAACTGTGTTCTGTCATGGAGAAGGCTCTGGGTGGGAATGCCACCATCAAGTGTAAAACGCAAGAGCTGGATGTGGAAATTAAGGACATGGACGAAGTTACTACAAAGGAAGAAGTTTTGGAGGCCATCCAGCGCGACCTTGGCGAAGGCTGTGGCATAACCCTGGCATCGGTTAAATCCCTCAGGTTTACGTACGACAGAACCCAGACTGCGGTCGTAAGACTGTCAGCACTGGTGGCCAAGAAGCTCTTAGAGCGCGAGCGAATCCGCATTGGATGGACCTCTTGCCGTATAAGAGAGATAGTGAGGCCCCTGAAGTGCTTCAAGTGCTGGGGCTTTGGCCATCTGTCTAGAAACTGCAAAAGTGAAGTAGACAGGTCAAGATGCTGCATCAAATGCGGTAAAGAAGGTCACAAAATCGCGGAGTGCAAGGCGGATGCGCACTGTGCCCTATGTGATGGCAAATGTGACATGGAGCTTGCTAGCCATATAGCAGGCAGTCGTCGATGCCCGGTGTATGTGCGGGCACTCCAGGTTGCTGTTAAGCTCAGGAAATGAGGGTACTGCAGCTAAACCTCCAACATTGCAGGGTAGCACAGGATCTGCTCATGCAGACGGTGCGGGAGCTGAAGCCGAACCTGGCCATCCTCTCGGAACCCTACAGGCATCTGGATAACCAACCTTGGGTGTTCGATGGAACTGGGATGGCTGTGATCTGGTCCTGCGGGAGGTCTCCATTTCAGGATACTGGCTGCCAGACGGACCATGGTTTTGTGAGAGTAAAGGTCCAGGGTGTACATTTTTACAGCTGCTATGCACCACCCAGTTGGACTCTGGACGAGTTCCAGGATTTCCTTACCATGCTGGTTTCAGATGCGAAGGATCGCTTCCCGGTAGCCATTGCCGGCGATTTCAACGCATGGGCGATGGACTGGGGCAGCAGGAGGACGAATGCAAAGGGGCAAGCCCTGCTTGAGGCTTGGTCCGCCCTAGATGTGGTCCTACTGAACACAGGTAGTGAGCCAACCTTCGTCAAGGGAGAGTCCTCATCTATAGTGGACCTCACCTTTGTGAGTAGTAGTCAAGTGAAGGGAGACCGTTTCTCGTGGAAGGTGACGGACATTTACACCCACAGTGATCATCAGGCCATACTGTGGGAGATAAATGAGGATGCGAAGCGAGGGGCGAAACCACCAAGATCGAACTCAAGGGGCTGGAGAGCCAAGCTGTTCGAAGCTGATCTCTTTTGCGAGGCATTGAACACTAGTCCTGTGAAGGGAGTAGAAGGGAGAGAAAAAAAAACCACACTAACACACACACACCACACACACAAGCACACACCACACACACACACACACACACACACACACAAACACACACCACACACACACAAACACAAACACACACACACTCACCACACACACACACACACAAACACACACCAAACACACAAACACACACCACACACACCACACACCCAAATACACACCAAACACACACACACACACCACACACACACCACACACAGACACCACACACACACACCACACACACAAACACACACTTTTGATGTGCTCTGTGTGTTTAGTGTGTGTGTGTGTGGTGTGTGTATTTGGTGAGTGTTTGTGTGTGTATGGTGTGTGTTTGTGTGTGTAGTGTGTGTGTGTGGTGTGTGTTGTGTGTGTGTATGTGGTATGTGTGTGTGTTTTTTTTTTTTTTTTTTTTTTTTTTTAATAAAGAGTTCAGGGGAAATGCTTTATGCACTGATAGACATGAAACCCTCATGTTTCCTGTCCCTCGTGTCGGACTCCCACCGACTAAAACCCCTCGTCTCTTCCTCTGTGGTCTTTATTTTCTCCTGCGGTACTGCTGGTGGCTTATTACTTCGCAGGAGAGACCATTAGCCGTAGCTTTTCCTATAGTTTTTATGCTTCCGTTTCCATTGTTGCGCTCCTGGCGCGCTCTGCTCGTCGTAGCTCCTTCATGATGGCTGTAATGTAGTCGCAAATCACGCTCCAGGTGACTTCCGACGTGATCATATGTTCCACCAAGGTCTCTGGCGTAAGTTGAGTGTTTAACTTTAACACAAGTGCATCTCGAGATGCACTGAACCGTGGGCACTCAAAGATCACGTGTTCAGGATTCTCCTCGACTCCTTGGCACGTTGGACAGTACGGCGAATCCTCATGCTTGTATTTGTGCAAATACGCACGATAACACCCATGTCCTGATAGCACCTGCGTGAGGTAGTAATTGAGCTCCCCGTGGGAACGGTTTATCCATTTCGCCACGTTTGGGATAAGCCGGTGCGTCCATCTTCCCTTCATTGATGTGTCCCACAATCTCTGCCATTCATTAACACTCTCTTCTCTTATTTCTTTCCTGGTCTCACCCGGGTTCTCCTGTCGATACCAGTTCTTCCTTTCCTTTGCCAGGAGCTCCACTGGTAACATACTCGAAATGACGTTTATGGCGTCATCGGAAACTGTCCGAAAAGCGCTTGCCACCCGCAAAGCACTAATCCGGTATGGCGCTGCTAACTTCCTTCGATACCACTTCCTCAGCAGTGCATCAGCCCATATGGGAATCCCATAGGTTAGCACTGAGGTTATAACCGATGCCAGCAGTTGTCTTCTTTTCTGCTTGGGGCCACCAACATTGGGCATAAGCCGTTGCAGTGTGGAAGCCACTAAAGAAGCTTTGCCACTGACTTGCCCCACCTGCTCCTTGAAATTTAGCCTGGCGTCCAGGGTCACCCCCAGATACCGAATGAACGGCCGCGATTTGATCTCGGTATTGCCGGCGTAAAGTGTCACTTTTTCGCACCGCCTTCTGCTTGAAACGAGAACCGCTTCAGTTTTATGATCTGCCAATTCCAATCCGACAGAAAACATCCATTTCCTGATCGCCAAGAAAACCTCCCCGAATATAGCGGTGACTTGCTCCACAAGTTTAGCGGTAATTACCACCGCCAAGTCATCAGCGAATGCCACGAGGCGCACCTCGCGCGGTAGCCTCAGCAGCAGTACCGAATTGTAGAGGATGTTCCACAGGAGTGGCCCCAGTACTGAGCCCTGAGGAACCCCTCCAGTCACTCTATACGTCTTCGGTCCGTCTTCTGTGTTGTACACTAGAAACCTGTTATTCAGGTAACTCGCCACCATCCTCCGAAGACACCATGGAACATTAAACTCCTTTAGAGCCTCCATGACACACTTCCAACTCGCTGAATTAAAGGCATTTTTGATATCAAGTGTGGCAATCAAGCAGTACTGCTTGGAGCCTCTTGCATACCTTTTCCCTGATATTGCGTCCTTTGCAGTACTGACCACCTCGCTTATGGCATCCAACGTAGAGCGGGATTTTCTAAACCCATACTGGGTTTCCGCCAGCAAGGGATCCACGACTTCCTCGATCCTATTATAAATGATCCTTTCAAAGACCTTTCCAACCGTGTCCAACATACAGAGCGGACGATACGATGATGGTTCGTCCGGAGGCTTTTTTCCTTTAGGCAGTAGAACTAGTCTCTGCCATTTCCATTTATCCGGGAATGTTCCTTCCTTGAGACATGCATTATACATATCGAGGAACATCGCAGGTGCAGCCTTGATGGCTATCTTCAGGGCCACGTTTGGGATTCCGTCAATGCCAGGAGCTTTGTTGTTTTTCACCCTTGCTGTTGCAGTGAGCATCTCCTCTTCCGTGATGGCTGGAATTTCCCCGTCTGCCTTCTCCTCGATATCATAACTCTCCTCTTTCTGTTCTGGGAACAGAGTTGATACAATTTTCCCGAGTAGCACTGGACAGGTAGGCGATGGCATGGGCTGGCTCTTCAATCGACTCATGACAACCTTATATGGCCTGCCCCACGGGTCGCTGTCAACCTCACTGATAAGCTCTTTCCAGCTCTCGGTTTTGGCTTCCTTGATGGCCTTTTTGAGTTCTCTTCTAGCGTCCTTGAACTTTTCCTCCATTGTGGCAAACGTGGGTTTCCCTCGGGCCCGTTGAGCTAGTCTGCGGGCCCGGTGACACTTACTTCGAAGACTTGCAATCCCTTCGCTCCACCAGTGTACCGGAGGTCGACTGTCATTATAGTTCTTCCGCGGCATAGTTACATCACAAGCTTCAGTAACCCTTCGCATGACCTCCTCCACCTTTTCCGTCGCGTCTCCATAATTCACAGGACTAGTGTTCAATGCCTCGCAAAAGAGATCAGCTTCGAACAGCTTGGCTCTCCAGCCCCTTGAGTTCGATCTTGGTGGTTTCGCCCCTCGCTTCGCATCCTCGTTTATCTCCCACAGTATGGCCTGATGATCACTGTGGGTGTAAATGTCCTGCACCTTCCACGAGAAACGATCTCCCTTCACTAGACTACTGCTCACAAAGGTGAGGTCAACTATAGATGAGGACTCTCCCTTGACGAAGGTGGGCTCGCTACCTGTGTTGAGTAGGACCACATCTAGAGCCGACCAAGCCTCAAGCAGGGCTTGCCCCCTTGCATTCGTCTTCCTGCTGCCCCAGTCTATCGCCCATGCGTTGAAATCGCCGGCAATGGCTACCGGGAAGCGATCCTTCGCATCTGATACCAGCATGGTAAGGAAATCCTGGAACTCGTCCAGAGTCCAACTGGGTGGTGCATAGCAGCTGTAAAAATGTACACCCTGGACCTTTACTCTCACAAAACCTTGGACCGTCTGGCAGCCAGAATCCTGAAATGGAGACCTCCCGCAAGACCAGATCACAGCCTTTCCAGTTCCATCGAACACCCAAGGTTGGTTACCCAGATGCCTGTAGGGTTCCGAGAGGATGGCCAGGTCCGGCTTCAGCTCCCGCACCGTCTGCATGAGCAGATCCTGTGCTACCCTGCAATGTTGGAGGTTGAGCTGCAGTACCCTCATTTCCTGAGCTTAACAGCAACCTGGAGTGCCCGCACATACACCGGGCATCGACGACTGCCTGCTATATGGCTAGCAAGCTCCATGTCACATTTGCCATCACATAGTGCACAGTGCGCATCCGCCTTGCACTCCGCGATTTTGTGACCTTCTTTGCCGCATTTGATGCAGCACCTTGACCTGTCAACTTCACTTTTGCAGTTTCTAGACAGATGGCCAAAGCCCCAGCACTTGAAGCACTTCAGGGGCCTCACTATCTCTCTTATACGGCAAGAGGTCCATCCAATGCGGATGTGCTCACGCTCCAAGAGCTTCTTGGCCACCAGTGCTGACAGTCTTACGACCGCAGTCTGGGTTCTGTCGTACGTGAACCTGAGTGATTTAACTGATGCCAACGTTATGCCACAGTCTTCGCCAAGGTCGCGCTGGATGGCCTCCAAAACTTCTTCCTTTGTAGTAACTTCGTCCATGTCCTTAATTTCCACATCCAGCTCTTGCGTTTTACACTTGATGGTGGCATTCCCACCCAGAGCCTTCTCCATGACAGAACGCAGTTCAGACGCCTTTTCGGTGCTCTCCTTCGTAAGAACAAAGAGCAAACCACCGCCCTTTGTCCTACGAATCCTATGCACTGAGGTGCTTACATCATTCAGCGCTTGGTCTTTTTTCATATGGCTCAGGATTTCCGCGTAGCTCATTTCGGCTTTCGCCTCAACAATGAGCGCATTCGGCATGGCCCTTCTGCGCTGTTTGGCCGGCCATTGCGGATTATTTAGCTTGTCCTTCTTTTGAGGCCTCCTCTTCTTATTCTGTACCTGCCATTCACCTTCTCTTTCCTCCGGTGATACAAGTAGCGGATACTCCTCTGGTTGTTTTTCCCTCACTTCCACCTGACCCGCCAACTGCGGCATCAGCGGAGTTCTCCCGTTTCCCGCTGCAATTACGCGCAGACCCTTTTCAGATCCCCCTGGCTCCACAGAACCTTTATTGCTCTCCCGCGCACCACGTTTCTCGCGCCGGGTCTGGGTAGATGTCGTATTTGTAGCCTTGTCTTCCACATTCTTGGTCTGCGATGAAGTGGAACGTGTACCTGCTGCAGACCTTATCGGCTTCTGTTCGACAACTTTCGTTGTTCCGCCGAGCTCCGCAATCCGATGCCAACTGGATGTCAGACTCGCCACCTTACTGTGGATGGCTTTATGGACATTGGACTTTCCTCTAATAAACTCACCCAATTCCTGCAGCAAGCCGCCATGTAATTCCAACAAGTTCTGCAGCTGCTGTTTCTCCTCCTCCTCACTTGTCATATGCAGAACAAGGTGTTCAGCCCCTTCAAGTGATAGTTCACTATATTTGTTCACCTTGGTGTCACTTGTAGCATTAGATGCTACAGGGGCCGAGTGACCAACCCCTGCAACACTGCGGTCGTTGGATGACGACGCCTGGGAGCCCGCTTGCTCACTCCCTAACAGCGCCGGTACTGGGGTATCCCTCCCCTGCACCGTAACCAATTCCTTCTGCTGGACTACCATATTTGGTTTATTTTCGGGGTTCCTTCCCCTATTTAGCTTTTCTGTCCGCCCCGGGTATTTTATTTCCCCGGTACCCTCTATTTCTAGCGGGCATTCCCCTATCCGCAACCGGGGGAGGCGCCGGATGGGAGAAGCTAACAAAACTCCACACCGGTATGTGTGTGTGTGGTGTGTGGTGTGTGTGTGTGTGTGGTATGTGTGTGTGGTGTGTGGTGTGTGTGTGTGTGTGGTGTGTGTGTGTGGTGTGTGTGTGTGGTGTGTGTGTGGTGTGTGTGTGGTGTGTGTGGTGTGTGTGGTGTGTTTGTGTGTGTGGTGTGTGTGTATGTGTGGTGTGTGTGTGTGGTGTGTGTGTGTGTGGTGTGTGTGTGTGTGTGGTGTGTTTGTGTGTGTGGTGTGTGTTTGGTGTGTGGTGTGTGTGTGTGTGTGGTGTGTGTGTGTGTGGTGTGTGTGTGTGGTGTGTGTGTAGTGTGTGTGGTGTGTGTGGTGTGTGGTGTGAGTGTGTGTGTGGTGTGTGTGGTGTGTGTGTGGTGTGTGTGTGGTGTGTGTGTGTGTGTGTTTGTATGGTGTGTGTGGTGTGTGTGTGGGTGGTGTGCGGTGTGTGTGTGTTTGTGTGTGTGTGGTGTGTGTGTGTGGTGTGTTTGTGTGTGGTGTGTGTGTGTGGTGTGTTTGTGTGTGGATGTGTGTGTGGTGTGTGTGTGTGTGTGTGTGTGTGTGTGTGTGTGTGTGGTGTGTGTGTGTGTGTTTGTGTGTGTGGTGTGTGTGTGTGTGGTGTGTGTGGTGTGTGTGTGTGTGGTGTGTGGTGTGTGTGGTGTGTGTGTGTGTGGTGTGTGTGTGTGTGGTGTGTGGTGTGTGTGGTGTGTGTGTGTGTGGTGTGTGTGGTGTGTGGTGTGTGTGTGTGGTGTGTGGTGTGTGTGTGTGTTTGGTGTGTGTGTGGTGGGTGTGTGTGTGTGTGTGTGTGTGTGTGTGGTGTGTGGTGTGTGTGTGGTGTGTGTGTGTGTGTTTGTGTGTGTGGTGTGCGTGTGTGGTGTGTGTGGTGTGCGGTGTGTGTGTGTGTGTGTGTGTGGTGTGTGTGTGTGGTGTGTGTGTGTGGTGTGTGTGTGTGGTGTGTGTGTGTGTGGTGTGTGTGTGTTTGTGTGTGTTTGTGTGTTTGGTGTGTGTGTGTGGTGTGTGTGTGTGTGGTGTGTGGTGTGTGTGTGTGGTGTGTGTGTGTGGTGTGTGTGTGGTGTGTGGTGTGTGTGGTGTGTGTGTGTGTGGTGTGTGCTGTGTGGTGTGTGTGCTGTGTGCTGTGTGTGGTGTGTGCTGTGTGTGGTGTGTGGTGTGTGTGTGTGGTGTGTGTGTGTGTGGTGTGTGGTGTGTGTGTGTGTTTGGTGTGTGTGTGTGGTTTGTGTGTGTGGTGTGTGTGTGGTGTGTGTTTGGTGTGTGTGTGTGTGTGTGTGTGGTGTGTGTGTTTGGTGTGTGTGTGTGTGTGTGTGTGGTGTGTGTGTGTGTGTGTGTGTGTGTGTGTGGTGTGTGTGTGTGTGTGGTGTGTGTGTGTGTGTGTGGTGTGTGTGTGGTGTGTGTGTGGTGTGTGTGTGGTGTGTGTGTGTGTGGTGTGTGTGTGTGTGGTGTGTTTGTGTGTGTGGTGTTTGGGTGGTGTGTGTGGGTGGTGTGTGTGTGTGGTGTGTTTGTGTGTGTGGTGTGTTTGTGTGTGTGGTGTGTTTGTGTGTGTGGTGTGTTTGTGTGGTGTGTTTGTGTGGTGTGTTTGTGTGTGGATGTGTGCTTGGTGTGTGTGTGTGTGTGATGTTTGTGGTGTGTGTGTGTTTGGTTTTAATGTGTGGTGTGTGTGGGTTGTGTGTATGTGTGGTGTGTGTTTATGTGTTTGTGGTTCGTGTGTTTGTGTGTGGTGTTTGGTGTTTGGTGTGTGTTGTTTGTGATTGGTGTGGTTTTTGTGTGGTGTGTGTGTGTGGTGTGTGTGGTGTTTGTGATTGGTGCGGTGTGTGTGTGGTTTGTGGTGTGTGTGTGGTGTGAGTTTGTTTTTGCGTGTGGTGTTTGTGTATGTGTGTTCGGGGGTGTTCTGTTTTTTGTGTGTAGTTTGGTGTTTGTAGTGTGTGTATTTGTGTTTGTGTTTTTGTGTGTGTGGTTTTTTTTTATGTGTGTGTTCGCTGAGGAGGAGGGTAATATGTTGAGGAAGGGTTGAAGTTTGCTACCTCTAAGAACGATTCCGAAGTCGACATTAAAAAACTAGCCGCAGATAGCGAGGTTGCCCTTCGGAACCAATCTCTGGTTACCAAACACCAAGTTGCTGAAATCATCATGTCCTCATTGAAGGAAGCAGTTCCAACAACGACCCGGTCTTTCAGCCTTCAGCAACATACGTCCACCCTCCGACCTCTGAGGAAGACAATTGGCAAGGAATATCTCATCATCCAGAAAGCTGTCAAGGGATTTAGTGTCGTATTTGTTGGATAAACGAATGTATGCGGAAAAGTGCCTAGAGTTTATCAACAACAATCCTATTCTCTGTTATCGAAAGACCCAACCGCGAGTTTCCAAAGTGAAGAGAAACGTGCACTGTCCAAGTGTCAGTTTTTAAATGCTAGGGAAAAATGTAGTTTAACCCGAATGAACCCCTCCGCCCCCAGGTTGTACGGACTCCCCAAATTACACAAACAAGCCATACCTATTCGGCCTGTCATCTCAGCTGTGTCCGCTCCTTCACACCTTCTGGCACGAAAATTAAACGTAATGCTCCGAGATCTCACAGGTTTTAAACCTAAATATGGAGTTAAAACCTCAATAGAGCTAGCCCGAAAATTGAAAGATATTAATGTCCTGGAAAGAGCGAGACTAGCCTCCTTTGACATTAGCAATTTATTTACTTGTGTACCCATATCGGAAACTTTGCTTAGGTTGGAAGTACTACTCAAGGATTCCACCATTGCCCAAAATATCTCAGACGAATCGGTCCCCCTCATCAAAATGACAGTTAACCGGAAATATTTAGTTTCAACCACACCCTTTACAGCCAAACAGATGGGTTAGCTATGGGTTCCCCACTGTCCCCCTTCCTAGCCGAAGTCTTCCTCAATTCTGTAGAAGAACATCTTTTTAATGCTGACAATCAGCATAACAAAAATGTGGGCTATTGGTTTCGTTAAGTAACGATATACTATGCCTATGGCCCGGAACCAATCGACAGTTAGACTCCTTCCTTAATTTCCTAAACACACTTCTTCGGAATATCTCCTTCTCCAAGGGAAAAGACGTCAACGGCACCATCAACTTCCTCGACTTGACAATCACAATTAGGGATAATAGACATGAATTTGCAATGCAACACACACTAGGAAATTCTGGTACCCGAAATTCAGAAAATTCGGGCGGATCTGAGGGTGCCCAGAGAGGGTACCCCGGGAATCGAACTTGGGACCTACGGTCAGTACGGCGTCTGACCCCTGGGCTACCACGTCCACCTATATTTAATATAACTCCTCATTCTAATTTCTATTTCCTAATGAGACTCCTCCTGTCTATTCTTAAATTAATATTAAGTCGTCGTGTCGCATTTCTAATACACTCCTATCAACCACCTGTGCATCCAAGCCATTAATTTTTAGTTATTTTGTACCTTTCCCCTTATCTCTCCTTCTTTCATTACAATCTTTAAACTATCTCCTTGCCAAGAATTTTTCTTACTAGTGTATGCTTCTTCCGTCATTATAAAATTTTAATTTAATTCGATGACATTACCAGTACCCTTTTATGCGGTTCTATGTTTGTTATTAGAGGTAGTCATTTTTTATAAAATGTTTATAATAAATACAACCTTAGTACTCGTTTAGGCATTGGCTCACGTTTTTATATCTCCGTTTTCATTGCTAGAGCTGGATAATTTCCAATAGAGATTTTAGTTATTCAATCCACTTTTTCAATAATGGAGTGGGTTTTATGTACTCTTTACCTATTACCCTCGCCTTCAGGAACACTTTCTAATTTTTTCCAAAGTCTAAAATGGTGAATTTCAAACAAATTTAATTCTCTGAGCTTGTTTGATCATAGATTAGCTATTTCATGATTTCGATTATATTTAATGATTTCATTACTTTACTATTGGTCCTTTGGCTACATTTCCGATGAAAACCAATTACTATTCATTCGTTTTTTTTCTTTTTTATTCACTTCTGCATGCATGCCATTAACAACGCAACAAACCATTCCATCCTTCGTTTATTTTTGCTTTCATTTTTGGTACTGAAAAATATTTAACACCGCCGGGATTTAAACCCTGACCCTGTGGGTAGGAATCCAGTACGATAGCCACTGCAACATCACGATCCCCTTGGCATTCGTCCCTGGGGACTCGTGAGATGTAAACAGAAAACCAGAATACCGTATTTCCACAACCACCAAACTGAACAGCCCTGGCCTCAGTTACCTTTTTATGTTACGCAAACTGAATTCCCGCTTCAGGGTAAACAGATCCAATCCAGAGATGGAGAGAGACATTTGACGGAGAAGACTATGAGCCTTCCGTAAGAAACGTAACAAGACTGTTCCAAGAAGTGACAACAACGTCACGTTAAGTGTTTGACCCGGAGAGAACTGTTTTCAAGGGGGCCCTGAACAATAGTTTGGTGTTGTATTAACCTTTGTTAATTATGAAGCTCTTCATTTGTTAAAATGAGATCACTTTGAATGGATTCTTTACGTTTACATATACGTCACGTGATTGTTGTTCCCAGGGTTGCTATAGTTTTGAGTGAGTTTTCTGTTGAGGAGCGAATGAGCGAATGGGCATTTGTGCGAGTTTGCTTCCTTACAGTTTTGGAATTTCATTAATGCTTTCTCCGTCGGCATCCATCGATAACAAACTATCAAAGAAAGTCCTTCTGTGAGCGAACAAATTAATTACTCCATGGTCGAATCTCACAGAGCTTACAGAGTATATATGACCTTGGCGATATTGCTAGAATGCGAAAGTGCCACGATGACTGTTTGAAAACATTGTTTCTAAGTTTTATAGCAAGTGGCTTTTATGGCGTGAAAGATTTGTTTCTGCGAGTGTTGCTAGATAGATAGTTTTAACTGGAATTCTTCGATAGGAGTTTTAATCTGTTGTCAGGAATGGGGTAATCACTTAAATTAGAAAATTAAATTAAGCCAAGGGAATACATTTTGACGTTGGAAGTCATGTGGAAACATAGGTCGTGTTTTAGTAAAGCACGTGTTCAATTACTAAGTCACTTCTTTCGTGGAAATATGTTGTGATTATCCATAAAGTTATGCAGGAAATCAAAAAAAGTTATCCTTACGGTCGAAATAGTTGCTGTCTATCTTAATTTTCAATTTCTGAGTTATGATGACAATTTTGAGTGCATTTAACTTCAGAATTCCTCTTCTGGTAAAGGGATTAATACACTCCTGTATCGGGATTTAAGTTTATGCATTTTTTGAACTCGGCTAGGTCTTTAAAATCATTTGTTTTGCTAGAGATAAATAGCACTATTCCTTCACTTTTTCATCGCTACACCTTCCGAATATACGTTTCACGAACGCCAGTTTTTTTAGCGCCCTTCCTCGAATCGTGCGTGTGCGTTTGTCATATTTATGGTCCATTGCCGATTAAGCTTTTATATTTGTCACAACATAATTAATTTCTTTTTGGTGAAGCGAATTTCTTCAATTTAAAAATAGATAAAGGAGCTTACATTTTCTTTTTAATTCTCAACCTCACCCAGCAAATTCTTTTGTCGTTGGAAATTACGTAATATTCATCCCAAGTAAAGTTTTTATGTGACGGAAAGGAAAATAATAGCAAGACAATTTTTTCCAATGTTTTCTCGATTATTTTATCGGGAGTGACATTTGGCCTTGCATTCGCCCGGGGTGAAGGGAAACCCGCAAAACCCTTCACAGGCCGCCTTAAAACACAATTCGACTGACATAAATACAATTCATTCAATTTCAAAGAGCATACAGGGCATATTCTTGGAACATGAACAATTTCAAATCATTGCAAAACACGTACAAAAAGTATAGATGTGAGATATTTGTAAATGTGCAGTGTGATGATGGTGACTCATTCGCACCAAGCAACACTCACACTATAAACACTAACACAAGTTAGTAATGACAGGTACCAATACTAGTGCAACTGGTTAGGTCTCCCAAAACCCAATCATCACCTCGTTAGCTAATTACAATGCATTCCCACGCACTCCTAAATACTCTCATCCAAGCACACAATGTACATCTAACGAGTGTTAAAAATGGGGCGCTCCGGCCCTAAAATGACGTCATACCTAGAGTCGCCACAGAGTCATACTGCCACATAATATCTCTTTGCTCGTGGCAGGATGAATACATCACATGGACCACTTTGAGGCTAAAATGACTAGTCTCGCATTCTTTTGAAAGTTCTTCTTGAAGTATTTATTGATAAAATAGAATGTTTAAAAAGTCATTATTGAAACTGAATAACGAGTAACTAGCAATTAAACCCTGCTTGTAGTGTGAAAACTGTTGATAAAGGAAACTTAAACATTGCCAAAATACTCACTCACTGCAGCTTGATGGAAGTAGTTCCCAAGTTTTCTTCATTCGACGTCTTCTCTGGTGGACGTCTTGCTGACCGGCGGGCTTGGATCCCAAGGGTCTGAATCCAAACCCATCCGCACTGTCCATCTTTCCTGTGGTCCCCTCTCTATCAGTGGGCCCTCGGATTCTTCAATCTCCCGTCGACGTCTCGGTTGATCCATCACCTATTGGCTGTAAGAGAGCCGATTGCTATACACAAAACATGCCCTGGAATAGAACGGCTGCAACGATCAAAACTCTCTCAAATATCACACGATTAGGAAAATGACGGCATGCCGAACGCCGACCAAACACGACAAAAGAACAAAAATCAATCCATCAAGGCCACACACAAATTACATTGGATCAAGGGCACACGCTTAAACTCAATCGAATTACATTTCTCATGGTCCATATTTGTGACCATGAGTGCTGGACTAAAATGATAGCGTAAGTGAATCTTTACGCCTAAACAATATGATATATCGCGCCTTCGCAATATATAGTGATATATTAAAATCATTTTAGTGCATATCATCATCCTAATTTCTAAGCAAGTTCATCGGAATTAATATATATTAGAACTCTTCAGAGTAAAACAAGCATTAAATATTCTACAAAAACTATATTAAAATTACTAGATGTATATGAAGAAAATGTCAGATGATGCATTTTAAATGCCATTAAACTGCTGTTTTCGTAAAAGTTGAACGCAGAACACGTATTCAAATAATAATAAGGGACAGAAAAACACCAGAATACTCACTTTTCTTCACGCGATGAAAAGGTTTCATCATCTTTCTTCCCTCCTCTTTCGAGGTGTTGTTTGGTAAATGTCTTTCTGCCTGAAAGACATTGAATTAGTAAAAACAAAAAGTACACACGGTGTGAGTGGTTCCAAAGATGGAAACTCCCTCAACCAGCACAGGATTTGAAGAATGACTGCCGACCGAACACAAATCCACCGGACTGAGAAGGATGAATCGATCACTCCGGGTCAAGCACACCTTAAAATTAACACTAATCTCCTTCTTGCTTTTGAAGTGCGCAAATGCACTTCGAAAGTCACGTTAAATGGCTAAATGATCGAATACAAGACGATACGATCAGGTCTCCCCATCCGTCGCCGTAAATCATAATACAAATATCGAGTGATTTAATAGATTTGCAAACACTTTGACCACTACTCCTTATCTTAGATAATGAATCGAAATCTTAGTGGTGTGCTAAACATTTTCTGCCATCTGCGTGAAAAAACAACATTGGTTGTCTAAAAGTGTAAAATTGTGAATGAAAATCATTTTTTGAAGGAGACTATTTTCAAAAATAATGTCACGAATAAGTATAAACTAAAACTAAAGTCCTGAGCATGAGATAAAAAATGAGCATATTGTCTGAGTGGGTATTTTAACTCATGAGCAATTAGGTTGGCTTGCGCGGAGACACTGGATACCACTGGTCGGATAGGGAAATCACTTTTGTGAATTTTCAGAGACCATGGTATCTGGGCGATTTGGGATTCATTTCTTAAAGTTTGATGGTAACACTCGGCTTCAACAACACTTCACATGAGGCCAAATATATCTTTATGTCTCTCTGGTATTCTGCAGTGGAATCACGAGGCAGACTGATTATTTTATTACACATAATGGAGTCTTCTAATTTTTTCCATAGGACTCCCTTTCTAATACCTCGTCCGTATTCCCCGTATCTGCTTTCGTGAAAATGATCCTAATATTTGAAATGGATGTTTCAAGGGGATATTACCTTAATTATTTTTCGTGAGCCACATGATCTCACTTGTGGAAATTTATAAATTCCTGTACTTAGCTATTTCCCTTGAAATGAACTGTTCAGGTCCTAAATTTCCGTTGCCAAGGGCCAATTCACAATCTACTGTGAGATTTATAAGGACCTTAATGGTTACTCGGACGCTGGAACTGTTCATGAAACCTTTTGGGAGAAGACTCCATTCATCGGGCTTGAAAGTGTTGTTAGAGAGATTGATTACCCTCTCGTTAAATGTTAATTGAATGAATTAGGACCGCATTGAAGTATTTCGGAGTGATTCAGCGAGCAAGGCACTGGTGGGTGAAAAATATGTTCATAGTAGCAATCCGATGTTTGATCCTCAACTTTTGTTAGATTTAAGCCATAATTGCGTTTCTGGTGTACTTGATAAACATAACAATCCCACATAACGGGTTGTAAATAACATAAGCCTCAAAGAATTGAAAGAAAACATTTTTGGGAATTTATATTTCAGTAATAAAGGTACCCGGAATACCAAATTCCATTCTAGCGAATCAAATTGGGGGCTGTTTGCATGTGTTGCTTTGGAAAAATGCGTTTGTTTATGATATAAGTATATGTGTATATATATATATATATATATATATATATACTTATATATGAAATTAATTATTGGTGTGCATATATACGTATCCCTCCACGTCGGGATAAATATACGTGAAACTCTTATCATTGGCCGTGAGGCGGTAGAAATGTCGATGCAAAAACTGTTAAAACTGCAAAAACCGAAGTTACATGACTCTTGAATGATTACAAAAAAAATTGAAAGATTTCACTTTATTTGTGGATCCGTCGTAGCAGTTTCGTGAATTATATGTATATACTTAATGTTTACAAAATATAAACAGATTACGTGAACCAATTCCTTAAGGGCTTAATTTAATATCTTGGACGAGCTTGTTTGAATGAAAATACTTTGTAACTTCCACACTATTTTTATTCGTACTACCGGTTTCAACGCTTCGGCGTCTTCATCAGGTGGGGTACCGGTACCTGATGATGACGCCGAAGCGTTGAAACCGGTAGTACGAATAAAAATTGTGTGGAAGTTACAAAGTATTTTCATTTAAACGAACATGAACCTCCACAAAGTTGAGCCCGAGACCATAGAATTCATCTTGGACGAGGGTTGAAAATGTCTCTTGGCGTTCATTTTTCCTTGTTAATGTCATGACCAATATTAATTAACAACAGAGAAAGATGTCATTTAAAAATGACAGAGATTTCAAGCTTTTGTAGAGAATATCTTACAGGAAAATGTTGAAATATTTTTATTCTGAACATTCCTTGTACATATGCCCTCACTAGGTTATGAAGGACACAAAGGTCTCCAGCGTCGTAAATATTGACACTACGAATACACAAAATTGTTTATTTTCAGTGAGACATGTCCATAATTACATGATGTTAAGTTGGTAGTTATGCTCTTAATATGAGTTGAGGAAATAATTGTCAGAATTTTGAACTTGAGCATGTGCGTCAAAAATTAGGGACAAAAAAGAAAGGGCATAAAAGGAAATGAAACTCAATAAGGCCGTGGGGGTGGATAACATTCCAGCGGACATGCTGAAATGTATAGTAAAATGTGGGAGAAAGAGGCTATATGGGCTGATTCGTAGTATCTATGAAGAAGGAATATGGCTGGCAGACTTCGTGAGATCAGTTTTAGTTCCTATTCCGAATAAGGTAAAGGCTACACCATGTGAGGACTACAGGACAATAAGTTTGATATCCCACGCTGCTAAAGTTGCTAAATATTCCTAAACATTTCAATATTTCCGCGGGAATGTTATCCGCCCCCACGGCCTTATTTAGTTTCATCTCCCTTAATGGCCTTTCTATCTAATCGTCGAGTATGCCTGGAGCTAAGCTGTCTTCCGCTACGTCATATTCTTTTTCAATGTCTAACTTTGTTGGTCCAAGTTCTCTACTATACAGTTCTTCTATATACTCCTTCCATCTCCTTTGTATCTTTCCTGAGTCAACTATTACCTCACCCACCTTATCCCTAACTATAAGGATAGATCTTCTTTTCTTACTTCCCGAAAACGATTTAACTTTGCTGTACAGCGCACCGATTTCACCCTTCCTCTGCAGACTTTCCATATCCCAGCACTGCGTCTTCCCCCATGCTTCTTTTGCTTTATTTGTTGCCCGCCTAAATTTATTGTTTAATTCTTTTTACTTCATTTTGCCTAATTCTGTATTTACGTTCTTCAATTTTCGCCGCTCAAAACCACTGTATATTCCATCATGTTAATCTTGGGAATGAAAATTGAGGTAGTTTCCTGTTGCCTTCCCCAATAGTGTTTTTAACGTGACACCATCACTTATTGGCCGCCGCTTTGCGGTCGGACGCCATTGCAGCTGCCTCACTGAGGAACCTCACTGAGGCTGCCTCACTGAGGCTGCGTGGACTACGATTGTACGGAAAAACTGACATGAGCGGAACAATAATGGGCTGACACAATACAACACAAATAGAAAAGAATAGACACCTTTAAAAGAACACTAACACGGTAAATTGTTCGAGCTTTCGGCCCTCTCAGAGGCCTTCTTCAAGAGAGACTAAAAATATGCTATTGCAGAGGAGAGGGGAAAGAGCTATGGGCGCGGAGGGGAGGTGTGGAGGGAATGCTGGGAGGGAAATTAAATATGGCGGTTTAGGGTGGGAATTTTAAAGGAACGGAAGGATAGTATGTAGGCGGATTCACGAGTTCTCACCTCTATATTAGTGGCTGAATCTGGTAGGGATTCTAGGATGTTAAGAGCAAAACACTGGTCGAATGAAAGGTTGTGGGAATTGGCGTGTGAAGGGATAGGAAGAGAAGAGAGTGAGGCAGAATTGCAGGAGTACCGGTGATTATTCATTCGGATGGATAAGGGGGTTATGCATTCACCTATGTAAAAGGAAGTGCAATGTTTGCATGATAAAAGATAAATTATACTTTTTGAGAGGCAATTTGTCACGGGGGGCGCCAAAGGGCTGGTGGATCTCAGGGGGGGTGATTGTTCTTTTAAATGTGTCTAGTCTTTTCTATTTGTGTTATATTGTGTCAGCCCATTACATATATATATATATATATATATATATATATATATATATATATATATATATACATATATATATATATATATATACACACCACAATCAACACATATATATAAACACAGTAATCAACCCGAAGGTCCGTTTAGTAGGTGATGGTAGAGATCACCCTGTACTAAGCCCTATACGAAAAGCCCTATGTGAAAATTAACACATCAGGGGAAGGGCGGCCAGTTCCTTTCCCTGTGCCGGTTATGGTTTCCCAGGAAAACCTGATACCCGAATAATCACTTTAAGCTCGGGTGGAGCTGCAGTTGCAAAGAGTGCCTTGCCCGGGAATCGAACCCGAGACCCTCTGGTCAGCAGTCCAACGCTCTACCCACTGGACTACCGGCACCCACCTATACATATATGAAGAAGAAGATGAGAAAATTGAAACGGTTAAATAAGAGAAACTGTCGACAGTGGAGACCGCGTTTCGCAGGTCAGGCACGTGGACCCTCTTCCTGCCATCCCCTCCCCTCCTTCTCTATCTCCCTCCCCTCCGCCCATACCCTCCGTTTCCTTCGAACACTTAGGAAACATGGGCAACCGTCCAAGTCAGATGCACACATTACTTGTTATCATCCTTTCGACATGCTTCCCTTCCAAACCACGTGACCCGTCAGAAGACATTTGACATCGAATTTGTGTACGTTCAAGAAATCTCGATATAGAGGTAAATGAGGAGATGCATGACCAGGCATTGCTGTTGAATGAAGACATGTTTTACCTGATGTGCGGAAGTTTATTAGCAAGGTAGGGTATGCCAGCACCGGATCGTGGAATAAACGACGCCTTAAAGCAAGAATTGGAACGTGGATATGAATTAACCACCAACAGAAGGAAGAACATGTCACATCAATGAAGGCAATTGATGATGGAAATGGTGGGTGATCCTTACTGGAAGCCACTGGTGGAATTGGGAAGACATTCCTCATATCATTGCCATTGAACACTGTTCGTGCGAGATCGGACATTATGTTAGCAGTTGCTGCTTCTAGAATAGCGACCACATTGTTGGAAGGATGCCGTACAGCTTTTTTACTGTTAATGTTACCGTGAAACTTCCACAATTCCGAACAAGTGTCATGTAACATTTCGAAACAGTCCACAATGGCCAAAACTTTAACAGCATCTTAAATCATCATATGGGGCGAATGCACGATGGCGCACAGACGCGCATTGGAAGCACTTGACCGGACGATGAAAGAACTGCACAATGACTTGAAATGCTTTCGCGGCGCAATGATTTTACTGTCCGGCGATTTCCGCGAAACAAATTCCTTTCAACAGTTATTCCAAGATCGATTGCTGCCGATGCAATTAACGCTTGCCACAACTCATGAAATATGAAGCGCTATGTGAAGAAACTTAAAATGACAACAAACAATAGGGCTACATTGCTAAACGATCCATCTGTTGAAGATTTATCCAAGCAATTGTTGACTATCGGTAATGGCCGTATTCCTGTAGACATATCGAACGGATTCATATAATTTCCTCGCAATATTTGCAATTTTGTTTTATCTAAAGATGAGCTCATTTACATTGAACATCATTGATAACCACAAAAATCACAATTGGTTGAGTGAGCGAGCAATTTTGGCGGCCAAGGACAAAGATATGGATGACTGAGACTTTGTAATTCAGTATCAAATCGTTGGTAATATGCATTCATTCAAATCTATTGACTATGAAACAAATGAAGACAAAGTCACCAACTAGTTATCCATCTTACTTTTTCAACCCCTTGGATTTGCCTGGCTTACCACCGTACAATTTACAGCAGAAGGTTGCCTTGGTGGCAATGATGCATCTTCATTAAAACCAACCAAAACTATGCATTGGAACGCGTTTGGTGAAAAAACTGATGATCATTATGATTCACGTGACAATACTCAAAGGAAAATTCAAAGATGAGGAAGTTCTCTTTCCCAGGATTACCATGATCCCAACCGATATGCCCTTTGAGTTCAAACGGATTCAATTTCCAACTCGTGTGCTATTCGCGATGACGATTAACAAACCACAAAGCCAATCGTTTCGTGTTTGTGGTATGAATTTGAAAAACCAATATTTTTCTCAATGTCAATTATATGTGGCATGTACACTCGATGGTAAACCATCCGCTTTATTTGTTCTTACGCCTGATAAGAAAACAAAAATTGTTTTATAGAAGAAGGCGTTTGACTCAAGAGAAAAAAGCCGAATTTATATATGCATAGATCGAATATGGAAAATGCGTTTCTGACAAGCCATTGCAATATTTTCTGTAATTTTATTGAATTATTTCCTTTTCTGTTTTAACAATTAAAGTATAATTAAAATTGGTACAGCCGTCCTTGATTTATTAATGGTTTAACCAAAGTGTTCAATGATTGTTAGGCGTTAAAAGGTTCACCAGGTAAGCTAGTAAAAATATTTTTTTTAATTAGACGCTAATATCAGATTCTGAAACCCAAACGGAATTCATAAATTATCAGGTAGTCTAAAAAACGAAACGGCCTCAGTTCAAGATTCCGGAAATTCTCAGGCTAAGTGAAGCACGTGACGCGCAAATCATACGTTGGATAGACAACACGCAATTTTAATGCTAGGTGCAAGGAACAGTTGCCTGAACATTAGAACGACCGACTTGAAAAACCTGACGTCGGAGCACACATTTTCGAAATTTCCCATCATATTACTCTTCCGGTTTCATCGCTATATAGGCACACGTATAACCTCAAAGCCGACGCCACTGAGAACTTAAACTGCAAATGGAAGGAGTGAGTATATCTTGATGAATAGTAATCATTTTACGCCAAATGTTTAATCCAAAGAGGCACGCGTCTGTAGCTATCTTAATGGATCCATATATAGATCCACGTTTTCAGGATATCACTTGCCCCTGCACACGGTGTCGCACGTAATTACGACACTGATTACATTTTCAGTAGGAATGATTCTCCTTTGCAAAAGGAATTGGAAGAAAATCTCTTCAAATAATCGTTTTGAGGAAGAAACATTTTGGTGAGAAATGTGCGGTGGTGGGCGAGTATCTAAGAGACGAGGAAGAGAGGGACGCTTAAATATGACCTTCACTGGACGAGGTCAATTCGAAGTGGACCAGTTTAAGACTGATTGATCAATGTATGCATAGAAAACAAGTTCACAAAATATATTTTAAGAAATCGAGAAATCTCAACTTACGATAATTCCTATTCGCTGGAGTCTCCGAAGTTCCATTCCCTAGGGATCCTGATTTCATTCCTGCACTTCCAGACATTCTCCCACCACAGTGAGCCATTCTTCCCTTTTCATGAAATCATTGTCCACACACGCACACACACCAATTGCATCACTGAACTGAAATTAATAAACAGGTTAGATACTAAAAATCCAAACACTTCAGAATGTGCGTGAACATTTTTCCATTTTTGTTATATAGAGCGCTTTCAAAATAATGGCCAACCACTCATATACATACGACATTGCTCGATAAACCAGGTTGGTTTTTTAATAAGAAACTATCCGGTTAGGCTTCTAATTAAATTATTTGCAAGTCTTTGAGCTTCCATTGATGAAAATGCTTAATGTTTGCCCATCAGCAGTCGTCTAAAGTGAAGGTATGGTTGTTCGAAACACGGAATTCATCGTCGCTAATTGAGCAATTTCCCACAAAGAGAGAGTTTTCGACTCCGGTCCGACCAAGAGAAAGACTCTAAGTAAAATGGGGCGAAATGGACTGGAGGACTCTTAGCACGCAGAGACATTGTCTTTTAAGTTGGAGCGCGTATGCTCAGGTGATTTCAACCAACACCGCTTTCTTGGGTCAAACGTTCACACACGGTGGTCTCCAGTTCCTTAAAGTTTAATTAATATATGAGATTACCCTTTCAATGAGAATGGAAGCAAAATGCAATGAGGCATGACGAGTACTTTCGTTGAAAAAAGTAGCGACATTCAAAAATCTCGGGTATAAGAAACTTGAATCCAGTGTAACGACTTGAGAGAACTAAACGTCTACAAAAATTAAGTGTAAGTGAATTTAGAGTAGAAAATGGATTGAGATTTTGGTTCCATGGCGTAAAAGGGTTAAATAAGCAATCTTAGTCACGACTGTTTGGAATTACACATCGTACATCGTCGCGTACCACAATCGCTCCGTCTTCTCGGCATTAAAGACAATGCCAATGTAATGGCACGATTTCCCATTTCATTGTAAATTATGATGTAAATTCACTTTTCACTAGGATACATCAAAAGGATAAGATATCAGCAATCTCTCGGATCGGTCGACAGTCGTGTTCCATAATTATGAGAGAATGGACACGTCTATTGCTTTCGCAGTATTAATAATATATTAACCTATTAACTGAAAGAATTCCACCCTTTTTCACGATTGCATCACATAACATAAGTCAACCAACATTAATCACTTTAAAGGCGCGAATATTAGACAAGTATGCCCTCACCTCCATCCAGCACGACGACACGTGACCATCTGAGCGGATTAGTCAATCGAAGGAATAGCAGGTGGCCGAAACCGTGGAATGACGTCATTTGGAAAATTTGAAAATGTACTGTTAAGTTAAATTTTAAAAAGTAAATTAAATCTGCATAAAATATTTCATTTAAAATTTTGGCAATGTCATTTCAAAACAATTTTCTCATTATTAATTAATATTTTTAATTCAATATTATTTTTCTTTAGTATTTCAATAAACTGCCATAGTACGATTTGTTACCACTAGATGGCGCTAAGGGAAATAGGTGGCCACTGGCACATGCTGACTCGGGACGGCGCGGCGAAGGCGCACATTCGCACAGAGACAGGTACCTGAGAAATATCAAGTCGGATCTTTGCCCATCCTCTACTTCTACCGGAGGAATTCCTACAGTCCCTTCTCCTGGTAAGTAGCATTATTATTTTCTCTTGAAAACATCTCGGTTACTTAATATTTTACAGACAACGTACTTCTTAACAAATGCGTGCTTGACAGACGTTCCTTCGGAAAACGAAAGCTCGAACCTCCAGACTTTTCCGTCTTATTTCTTGAAAGTGACTACGCGGACATTTAACATAGAACAAAGCAGGAGTAAATTCTTTCCCTCTCGGAACGTAGCTTGAGAATTTAACGGCTGAATGTCGACATTTTACTGACGAGATGTTAGGGAAAACTGAGGATTTCCTTGAGGACGTAATTTTCCTTCGCTAGCCAGAAATATATTCCCCGGGCAAAGAACGAACGCCATTGTGTTGACTGCGTACTTATTCATTCTGATTGTTTTTTTGTGTGTCTGTTCTCGTGACACACTATTCAAATATTCACTCGTTTTACCGTCGTTTTACTTTTTGCTTGCTTTATGTGGAGGGATGAAATCTCTGACGCCAATTACGTAGAGCAGAAAGATGAGTTACCTAGGGAATAACGTGACCTTTTGTTGTTTCATTGGCCTTGAAGGAAATAAGACCATGAAAGTCCATTAATTCTGTGTTTGGATGTTATTTTTGAGTGTATTTTCATTCATTTCGGTGGCCTGAGTGATTATAGGGGATTTATATTCCTGGGGAAGTGCCAAGTTCAGGAAGTCTACGTATGACTCAGATTAAGGAATATAACTGTAAGTGCAATCAGAAAAACAAAAGGACTCGAATTGGATGGACATTCCGAGAATACAAGGGTGCAACCATTCATCCCGAGAATACAAGGACGAGAGGGACTGTCAGTAGCACGCATTAACCATGTTCCTTTATGTTTTGTTAAGCTGTCTTCCACCCACACCCTTCTCCATGTTCCCTTTTAAGGATACTAACTCTGTAAAACAGCAAAGTGCTCATTTGCGAAGGAAACACACTCTCCCATCAGTCAATTTAATACAGCTTTGAACCTGCGTTTTGATTGGACTCCGTTTTGTGTTTTAATGGAAGGAGGCAAACACTTTCCTAGACGTAATCATTTATTGTACACATCGGTGGTTTTTCCTGATAGTATAACCACCCACGGGTACCCTTGCGTCTTTCGTTATAGGAGTAAGGTATTGCGGTACCGGAATTCTTTCTACACCCTTACTTCCCAATTCCCTGCAATCTCACCGCTGCCAAAGGACCCCCTTAGTCATAACGACGCGAATTTCCTTAACTGTCACTCATCCCCCTCCCACCAAATCATAATTACTACATCAGAACATATACATGATGTCTACTACATAGGAATTAATTTTTTCACAGTCATGTAAACGCGTCTTCCATTTTAATCTGTCCCTCTTACCTGATTTATTTCAGATATCTATTTTGTTATTCATCCCATTTCAGAGGCCTACTTTATTAGAACCCATACACGATGTCTACTTCACAGGAATTTATTTTTCACTCTCCCGTAAATTGATCTTTCATTTCACTCCAACCCTGATTTATATCATGTCCTCATTTTTTTGCTCGAATTCGATCTACAGTTCAGAAGTTGATACAAAAAATTCGTCAAAATCATCACTTCACCATAAGCTTAAAGATAGCGCAATTATGAATATACCTGGTCCCGTGCTGCGCGAGGGGAACCAAAAGGAACTTCTTTATAGCCCAAACATATATCCGAATTTGAAAATCGGCGGGTAAATATTTTGAACCGACTTGTAATGCTTATTATGCTGTTCATTTGCCGTAACGACAATTTACAAGTTTCTGCATGCACTTGTGACCCTAATGCTGACGACATTGAGAATATATTTAAACTATGACAAATACAGGCACACCGTTGAAGCAAGGAAGCGCATTCCGCGAGTGATCCAATTTCGTTTCAAATTTACTTTTTGGCAATATAGAAATTTGCGTATATTGGTCATTATATCTTGTTGCCATTGAATGAAAAAATGATGAATTTCCTTCGTATTCTTATAGTATAGACATTTTTAAAGGGTTAGATAATTATTACTGGATAACTCACTGACTGTCTGGTGAGCGTATCAATGATTGGCTTAATAAGGGTGATAAGTAAAGGGAAGGAGAGAAAGGATGAGGAGAGGAAATCACAATTATCAATTTGGAGGATCCAAGAACCCTTGTTTCCTCATTCGCTCTTTTTCCACGCGCAATTATTTATGTCAGAGGCTTGCAGTAAACTTACCAACCATAAACGGAGATAATATGCTTCCTTGCACTCGTGACGACATTTCGAGCAACTGTATTAAAACTGTATATTCCCGGCATTAAAATGTTCACCCAGAAAATCAATTTTTTCCTCACAACTTCTCACCCCCAAATGAGCATACATTGACTTTCGTTTCCGCTTTATTTTCTCTGACCAAACATTCTCTTATCACGCTCGTTTACACCCTCCGATTGTTTTTCTAACATTAAGAATATCCCCAGCGGTTCCTTCTCATTCCCTGACTGAAACGAATTTTCTATTTCCTCATTTTCCCTTTCAAAGTATTTCATTGATCTTTCTCCATCTCCATATCGCAAAACAATTCAACCAATACTTTATCTCGTTCAAAAAAGACAAAGAATCCATGATTAATTGGGCTTCCTCACACATATGGGTTTATTTCCGTCTTAATTTCCATACCAAAGAACCATTTCTAATTATTTCTTTTTATAGGTTTTTCGTAGGTTTATAGCCATGCTGAAATTTCATCTTCGTTTCTTAAATTCTAGGCCTGCTTTCACCCCAAATATTTTCTATGCGTACATGTATTTTCGATGTCTGCTCTACCAAATCTTTCTTTACTTGACTCTATAGTTATATTTGAGTTTCTTGTGTTCTACTGTTTAAGGCTTCAATTCGTGGAAGTATTAAATATCCATACTAACAAGGCTGTGTGTATTTTTCCGCAGGTTTTTATTTTCGTTCCTTTTTGTCATTTATTTCATTAATTTCAATTTCCTGCACGTTGTTCTTCAGTGAATAATGGCAATTTGAGTGATAAAATAATACTTGTTTTGAAAAACTCTCTCGTCAAACCTTGATGCACGTTTTTTTAAAGTACAAGGTAACTGCTTCAAGCGTAAACAACAGCGCCGTTTATTACGTGAGATTGGAAAAATGAGGGGATTAATATTTAAAGGGTCCATACAAATGGGTGAGGTGTCAAGAGTTACCCGATAGTAATGGCAGGACTGCCCCTTCTGACCCTTCTCTTATTCCGGGATCAGCCCATTTGACGCCCCTCCACACTTACCACGCGCTCCTTCTCCCTCCCTATCCCCCCCATCCCTCTTCCCCCTTCCCCAATAATCGTGTGTGGGCGGTATTGTTCGGTATAATGGATGCATTTATAGGTATTCTTTTAATCGCCATCAGAAGCAAATCTCTCTACGGGAAGTAATCTATTAGCCACCTTATTTGTGAAAGTTCAACGCCGCGTGCCCAGCGCCTCCTTTTGGATTCCGATAGAACCTCTCACCTCCCCCCAAGGGATCGAACCGGTGCTCCAATTCTTTGGAGCACCCGTTCGATCCCTTGGGGGGGAGATGCAAATGATAACTCACTTCGAGAGGGACGGAGTCGCCTCTCGAAGCAGGTTATCATTTGCATTAAAACTTTCCAACGACTCTTATTTTGGACATGGATATTAATTTAATTTTCCTCGGGTCATAGTATTTCAAGAATATGGCACAGGTGTAGTTGTGAATTCTGTTCTCATTTTTGCTATTTTTTAAGGTCGTCTTAAGAAGAATATTGTCCCGTCATCACGACCAATCGAAGGGCGCGAAGCAAACTCGTTGCGGGATTCTGGGTCCGATGTACCATGAAGAGTGAGATGTAATTGATCATGTGAGTTATGAATTTCTCTGATTTTAAAAATTCGTCCTAAAATACCAATGAATGCAACCTTACTTGCTAGATATTCCCTAATAAAAAAATGGCAAATCCTTTTTGGTCCAATTTATGTAATTCAGCTTACTTCTTGTAGGACTTCCTCGAAAGGAATATCGGGCCCTGTGCGCGACGAGTCGTCGGATGCAGGGCACCTGGAGATCGTATCTCATTACCTTTAAGGACCACTGGTGTTCTCGGTGTTTTAATTTATGTGGCAGGGATGCGAAGGTTCATCTAACACTAGGGTCTCCCTCAACACCTTAACGTTTGCAGTTTGACAAGGCCAAAACAACTGAAAATAGCCTTACGCGTATTTCCTTTCAGCTGTTTGGAATTCGGACTATTTGGACCCTCTCCATCTATCCGTACTCCAGAAACAATACTCTGGCCTGACTCTCTCGCCAAGTCGAAATGTTATTTAATTTGGCGTTCGCTGCATTCGGAATCGAAACAATGAATTTCTAATTAAGTGAAGGCTTACATGAATAATTGCAGAATTCGACCATGATATACTGTTTTATGGAGAATTAACGTGTAGTACACTTGATGTTCCTGATTGGAAATTCGGGTTTGGAAGGGAGTGTGAGATCCATGGTTATTGCTTTTGATACATACGAAATAACTTTTTATCTTATTTACTATGCGATGACATAGAGTGTTCGTTATTAAACAAGTGCGTGTATCATTTATGCCAACTGCTTCTTCAATTTTCATTTTGATGATTCTTTCGAACATTTTCCCCATTTCGGGTAGTAGTGTTATGGGTCTGTATGCCTCAGCATCAGAGGGGTCTTTTTCCTTAGATTTCAAGATGGTGCATAGGACACCCTTTTTCCATGCCGCAGGGAAGTACTTGTTTCTGAAACAGTCCTGTAGCAATCTAGTTAAATAGTTGAGGATAACCGGCTCGGCTGCGGTTGAGGATAGCCGGCTCGGCTGCTTTGATCAATTCAGCGTTTATGCCATCAAAGCCTGGGGCCTTTTACATTTTCATCTCTTTAATCGCGGTTTTAACTTCTTCATCGGTGATATCTATCTCCGTACATTACAGATAAGGGAGGTTAGCCTCACGCCTAATTACTTTTTGCTCTTCAGTTTCATTTTATGCTGTTCATCCGGTACTAGCGTGTTGATGATGTTGGAAATGGTTTCGTCCAGGAATAGAAGCTCCCCTCTGGCTTTGGTCTTAGCTGAGTATGTTGGTAGGATTTTAAATTTTTCCCTTGCGATTTTATATATTAACCCCCGGGGGTTTTCCTCAATATTTGACCTCGAGAATTACTCCCAGCTTTTTTCCTTGCTTTTTTGCACTTGTTGTTCATAGTTCTCCTTTGCCTCAAAGTACCTTCTTTTGTTGATGGTACGTTCTTCGGGGCTAATGCTTTTCTGTTAAGTTCTCCGTAGGTTTCTACAATTTATCTTAAGCCTATGAAGTTTCTCATTCCACCATACTGTTTCCTATCGTCGTGTTTTCCGTTTCGGTCAGAGGGATTGAGGCCAGAGCGGAGCCTAGCAGCGCCTCCGTAAGTGATCTAACTCGTGCATCGATGTTGTTATTGCTTGGATCCCATGGCAACAATTCACATTTGTTCCAGGTGTTCTTTGATAATATCTCCATAAATTTTCTCCAGTTTGCTGCACTGATATTGAATCTTCTTTGATGAAAGCGTTCATTTTCTATAGTCATGCCAATCTGGTATGTGACTAATCTGTGATCGCTAATGGATAGTTCGGTATGAACCTCCCATCTGTACACGTCTCGTATTAATGTCGAGTTGCTGATGTTTGGGTCTATATTTGAGCAGCCTATTGTCGAACTAAAAGTGTACGGTTGCCCTGGTTCGTTTATTATATACAGATCTTCGGAAGCTATTAAGTCCTCCAATGCCCTGCCACGGTCATTGGTTTCCTTACTAAAACATATTTCGTTCTTTGCGTTAGAGTCAATTGCGACTGGTATCCTTTTATTTTTGAATTTATGTATCAGGCTCTTTAATTCTGTGATGTATTCTTGGATGTCCTCCGATGCTGGCATACAGGATGGTGGCCTGTATATCCGGAAATCAATATCAATGGTTTCCTATAAGCCCGAATTTCTGCAGCTGCGAAGTGATTTGTTGTGCAGTGCTCAAAACTCAAGAAATCATAATTTTTTTTAAAGACCATGATGCTTGCAAAAAAATCTTTCTTTGGCATTTGCTCGTGTAATGCACGTTTGCACTCCGAATCCTGGGATTTTCCATTTTCTTTCATGACTGTTGCTGTACACATATGGTTCCTGCTTCAATATAATATCTAGCCCAAGATCCATTGCTATTTTTCTTAATTCATTAGTATTAACCTTTGCCCGTTGAAGGTTGATTTGCCCTATTTTTATAATGTGGTTTTTAGTCCCCATAATCGATCAGCTCTATGATGCATTCCAGTGCCTTCTTTAGACAAGGGCATTTCTTGTCACTGGCTTTGTGGCTACAATCTTTTATGTCTGCTTTCTTGCAATTCATAGAGCAGGGTGATTTTTCTACAGAGTTGCATTTCCTGGAATCATGGTTTTCGGAGCAATGGTCACAAACATCCTGGTCTGCATAGCACTTTTTGGCAGTGTGCCCAAACTTTTGGCACTTGAAGCTCCTCGTTGCTACTATAAAGTCCTTCACTCTATATGAGCTAAACTCAATGAAAGCCCTTTCTCTATTTAACAAATTCTTTCTGCTAATGGGGTCTACCTAGATTACCCAGTTTGCTGTTTGTTCATCTCTTTTCCCAAATTTAAACAATGCTTTCATGTGGCTACCTGCAGATAGGTCATTTTGGTTCCTCAAAGCTTCCTCAAGATCCTCTGGTGTTACGCTTGATTTAACCGCATATAATGTCATTCTAGGGAGAACCTTAGCTGGTTTCCTTATCAGTAGGTAATTATCGGCAAATCCTTTGCAATTCTTCAGTTTCTCTTTGATATCTTCGTTTTAGGACTCAATTTTTATAGCTTTCTTCTTTGTCCTAGTGATTTCTTTGATTTTAATGCCATGTTTTGTGGGGTTTAATATTTTTAGTACCTTCATCTTTGTGTCGTCACTTGTTTCTTCCTCCACTCCTTCCCCTGGGGTTATTACTACAGTGTACGTTTTGTTTGCCTTCTTGCTCCTTATTGGAGACATCTCGCTCATCTTGCTATGAATGGAAGCGATTTCAGCAAAAGATGGGCCCTCTGCAGGTTTCGAACAGGAGAGCTTCAACTCTTTTCTAACTATTTATCTTATTATTTTTACATTTACATCATTGTTTTCGGACTTGGCCTCTAGTTTTCCTAGAGCCCTATTATGACTATTTATCAGTGTCATGAACAAGTCCGCCAATTTCTTGATTTCGACTTTTTTTAACGCCCAGACTTTTTCACTGCCCACAAGACGACGTCACTTGCTACACTAAACTGGCTTGCTAAAGAACAGAGGTCTGCCTCTCCATGAAAAGCATCAGTCCCTGCCATTGCTGCATTTGATTAGCACTGCACTATGTGATGCTCAATCCCATTTATTCCATACCCAATGTTTAAAGATGATTCAAATGCTCGTTGATATGATAATGGGCGCTTCAATTAGACCTAGGGTTCCAATTTACGGAAAAAACAGTCGGATTTGCTCCAGTATTATATACAATAAATGCAGTGCTGTCAAATGTCTGGCACTTCAGGTATACCCTATGTCTTCTGGTTACAGGATGTATGCCACCAATCAAAGAATACAAAGAAAATCTTACCCAAAAAAGATGTTCAGATCATCCCTCATCGGAAAGACCGCTAACTAACCCCTGCTAATCCTCTGAAACATGGATGAACTCTTAATACTGCCCAAGATATCCCTGAGAAGAGCCAGTCACTCTTGGGGCCCAAAGTATGGTGCATCTTAGAATCGCAAGTCAACTTTATTTTGGCTTTAGTGTGTTAAAACTGGGATGCATCTTCAATTCGAAGGTGTCTTAGATTCAAAGAAATACGTTAGTTTGTTAATTCGTTTCTTTTTATCTATGATTCATTGATATCTAATGCCTGAACTGGCAGAGTGTAAATCGACCAGATATCCAGAATACAGTGCAAAACAAAGCAATAGTTGAAAATAGGCATTAAAATTCAAATGAAGAACCTCTTACAGAAAAAATTATGACAGCAATTTCTGGATCACTGATAACAAAATTATCCACTGTTCGTGGAAACCTTAATTGAGAACAGAGAAGGACCTATGATGGGAAACAGCTGCTCCTTCTCTGAAAATTCACTACTTTGCACTTTTTTAAGTTTGATTCTAGTTAGTGAGAGTCTAACCAGCATTGTACAGCATTAAGGTCATCTGATAAAGCTGATCTGTCTTCAGGATACTGGATATTAAGGTTCACCACTGTACCGTCATCAATCAAAGGTATCTTACTTGCGACTGCTCAGTAAATGTGAATTAAGGGAAGTAAGAATGAAATGGGTCCCATTACACTTCCCCGTGGGACACGTGAAGTACCTTCTACTGCAATCGATCCAACTCTATCTCTGACTTCTCTTTATATTCAACCATTCAAATAGTTTTTGATCCAAGTCCGGATATTCTTATCTCTACCGTATGCTTCTAGCTTCATCAGCAGTTTGCTATGAGCTACTTTGTCGTAGGCTTCCTTGAAGTCTTGAAAATGGTCGTCCACTGGAACATGGATGTGAATGTTGGAGTGCAGCGTGAGGCAGTGTCTGCAAGAAGCCTCTGGCCACAAGAAACTGTGCAAAGAAGGGGAAGGTGATGCGTCAGTGGATGACTACTCATTTTAAGGAGAGATGTTATATTTGGATAAGGTATGGTGGTGGCAAAAATTGCAGTTTGTCTTTCTCCTATCCCTCATCCAAGTTGGCGTCAATGAGCCTTAGGGAAGCAGTAAAAATGGCACAAAGCAGCGCAGACAAAATTTTCATCCAGTCAAAGAGTCCTTACATTTAAATGTTAGAGTTGTGCATATGGTATGGCGATACTCAAAGGGTCCTCAGTTCCTGGGCTCATCTACTCCTTAGACATGTCTCTTGGTGTTCTTAGTCTTCAGCCATTGAGCAACTTACAGAAAATAATAATAAGAGCACCCACTGCCCCACACCATGAGTTTCTATTCTCCCTAACCTGGAATTGAATATATGATCTGAGTGCTGGACACTTTGTCCTTCAGCCACTTCACTTTTCCTTCAGTATACCAGTGACCCTCTAGAAAGTCATAGGAAATGCAGTCATAAATGAAGTTAATTGTGGTGTCTAAGTCCCTTGAGGCCCTTTCATTCCTGAGACATGTCTATTGGTTGTCTTAGCCTCCAGCCATAGGTGGATTTAGTGGGAATGATACTCTCCTTGCATACTTATCCTTTTCCCATTAATCATGCCCCAAGAATGTTTAGGAGTAAAGTCTGCTTCTTCCATTCAACCAATTTCCACAAGTATTGGCCTAGTTTTGTTGGGTCCTGGGAGTTTTTAATACTTTGGAGTATATCTTTGGCATTAAATGGAATATGAGGTGATGTAATTGCTGACCAATTAGTTTGATCTTACGTCCTCTTTTCCATCAACGTACACCTGCATCTCCTTGAAATCTGTGTTAAAATATGATAGCGATGAAACTCCAATCGCAAGAGTGGGTATTATCCCACTACAGCACAGGGGTGGCAGAAACTATCTTTCTCTGGCTCCTATCATTAATTCTGTCGGTCCATCCATTTGCCAAAAGTGATTGCCTTTGTGTGTGTTCAAGGTGTGGCGATTTCTTTCCCAAGGCCAAAACCTGTGTCCACTCTCTGTGGGTTCAAGAGGTGGATTGATACACCATTGGCTGATATTATAGGATTTATAATTAATTTCCTGGTCCTAGCTTGAGGGGAGATTATTGTTCTTGTTGTATTATGTTCATTGTTTAGTCTACCAGAATGGTATGTGGTGTGTCCAATACCTCCACTTGCATTGTCTAACACTCGTCCCTCACTTAATTGACGATGAATTTTGACAACCATGGATGGATGTCAATGAGGTATGTTTAAATGGTTGAAACTCTTGGACAGCGGTTGGGTGTACCATGACACTGTGTCCACAAGAAGCCTCTGTCTGTGGTATCCATGGTTCGTTTGTAGTCTCACTGCAGTTATTTTGAGAGAGAGGTTTGCATCAAAGGGAGTTGTGAAAGTTAACCCTCTCCATTGGAGGACTAGTTCTGAATGCGTAGTTGCAAACACCAATTACCAGGATCTGAGGAAGTAATAAATGTTTTCCTGTTACTTGGTTGAGTGCCTTTGGTGCGTGTGTTGTTGCTTTGAGTGGTGGTTTGGCATTGAGGGTTGTAGGGGAACCGTGAACATTCCCAAGGCAACTTGTTTCCAGTTAAGTTGCGGAGGGGCGATTAGTTTCTAAGACTATTTACTCCATGGGTGGCCAGCTATCCGAAGTCTTGCACAGTGTTTTGAGAAGTAATTAATGGAATTTATGTAATTCCTATTATTATTGGAAAATGCTGTAGATATTTGATAATAGAATTGAAGCAGGAAAAATTATAGAAGAATTGAGACAATGGGATTAATCTGTAGTAAATGTGGCGGTTGTGATTGTAATACCAAAATGTAATTAATGGCATGTAAAATTGCTGCTGAGTTATTTATATTTGTAACAACATGCTTTTCTAGTGATATTTAAATGTAAGTTGCCTTCAATGAGTCGTGTTTTCTTTAAGACGGAAAGAAGTTTATCTGTGGACAAGATCATTTAATTATTCAGGCCACAGAGACTTCCTGGGAAGGAACTGATGTGATTCTGGATAATAATCAAGCATAACACCTCCTTTTTTGTACCAATTGCATCCTGCTCAAGTAACTCTTATTTACCTTGGAAATCCATTTCCGTTACCTTTCTGAAAGGCTGGAGGCCAAAAAATGTCTTCAACTAGTCGTGACTAATATCTAGGCATTGAATATTGAATAATTTCCACAGGGACTCCTTGGAGATAGACTCCAGGGCTGTATTTCTGATGTTAACCACATTTAGAAGGGTTGCTTTGGGCAATAATACCCTGGGGAAGTTGCGACAGCCCAGGACAGTCGATTGTCAAGATTACAAGATTATTAAGATTCATTTAAATAAAGTCTGCTCCATTCCACAGGTTTATCGGCTGAACAGTGAACTGATATATGCAGTTATGCAGATGGACTTCCTATTGACATAAAGTCATGAAGTAAATATTTTTGCACAAAGTAACTAAGTAAATCTCCTAAACCATCGCATTAATCTCACTATATTGGACATATTATGCTTGGTAGTAATACTCCCTGTAATCACTAGGGATTTTCTCTTGTGCAAATGGAGCGGTGGAGGGGGGTCTGCCTGGCAGGGTAAGGTAGAGGGGGCTCTTAGCAACAGACTGACACCAACCTCAGTTGCCTGCGGGCTGTCGTTGAGTGAGGACACCGTTTTTAGTGAAGCAAGTTTTTTGTCCGCGTCGAAAAACAAAATGAATCTGAATTTAGAGCAACGTTATTCCGTGAAGTTTTGTGGGAAACTCGGGAAGAAGGCAACTGAGACCCTCGATATGATCAAGCAGGATTATGGGGACACTGCCTTAAGCCATTCCACTGTATTTGAGTGGCACAAGTTGTTTGAAGAGGGTAGGGAGCTCGTTGAAGACGATTATCGCTCCGGACGGCCGTCGACGGCAGGAACCGACCTGAAAGTGGACAGAGTGAAGACACTGCTGAACACAGACCGACGCTTAACCAGTGAAGAAATTGCAGACCAGTTGGGTCTGTCTGCATCCAACGTCCAACCCATTATTCTTTCACAGGATTTGGCCATGTGCAAACTGCTGGGTGCTTCATCATGACAACGTGCCATGCCATGGCGTGCTCGTCATCAGACAGCTCCTGGCCAACTACCGCATTGCCACGTTGCCGCACCCGCCCTATTCTCCTGATCTGGCAATACCAGACTTCTTCTTCTTCCCCCTGATGGAAAGACAGCTCAAGGGATGAGGTTTTGACTGGATACAGGCCGTTCGAGAGGCTTCGACGAGGGTCATCAACGGCATCCCCAAAGAAAATTTCCAGCGGGCTACGGAGAATGGGAGCAACGTTATACTAAGTTTGTAGCAGCTCAAGGAGCATACTTTGAAGATTATTAAGTCGATGTAAGTATATCGTCGATAAAATTCTTGTAAAAAAATCAGTCCTTCGACTTTTGGGTTGGACCCTGTAGTCCTCTCAAATTTTAACATATACTGAGGAATATCCATTTGCTGGAGGGTCACAGCCATGTACTTGTAGATCAAAGGTCCAGAAAAACTGTTGGTTGACAAGGGACACTTAGTGTTACCATCAAGGGATGGTCATTGCATCTTTTGGAGAAAGACAAAATTCGCACTTTTCCATGGATTTATTTGTAACGTACAAAGTGTTTGTTTATGGAACCATCTTCAGGTACAAGACAAGATTCAACTTGTGTTACGTCATGTTAATGTCTGTTAGAGGAAGGGGGGAGGAGTAAGGTAGGCTTGGACTAAGAGGGGAAGTTAATTTGTTTAAGAATATATCGTTGCAAATGGGTAATTCTCCTGGTGGCAACGGTCAATGAACATACATACATACTAGGACAATAAAAACCGATAGGAGATGAGATATTCTTACATAAAATGGCATTTCCACATCACATGCAAACAATATTTTAATAAACTTCAATGAAGTTTATCACCCAGCAACTGCTTTAAATTTATTTTTAAATTCTGAAAATTGGATGGAAGGGGCTCAAACAAACCGCCAGGTGGCCGGTTCAAATCAACAATAGTTCTGTTAAAAAAAAAGTATTTTTTCAGAGTTGTTTTTTACATTTTCATTTTTATTTTCAAATTGTGGTCGTTTTTTCCCTTAAGGTTTGGTTTTCTGGAAAACCCAAAGAAACAGAGAAACTAAAGAGATGGAGAGGTAAAAAGAGGGGGAGAAGGTAAGCGCGTGTGGTCATGGTTTGAGAGGACAATAGCAGGTATCTGGTAGGAGGGAGGGAAGAATAAAGAATGTTTAAGCGGGAAGAGAACACTGAAGAGATAGAGACCGGTTTAGGGATTAGGTTAAAGTGATTCTAAGGAGGAGATAATTAGGGAAGGGTTGTTAGACACATACAGTGTCGTGTCTCCTCGTCATCGAGGGAATATATGAATCTCCATTTATTTGCAATTATTAGCGGCCAACCAATTGAGGCCAGCGCCCACTGAATAAGGGGACTCCATCTGAACTGTTGCTCTTGCCAACAAATTATCGGCTTCCATGCGAATACTTAATGTAATATTACCCTGAAATTACTTGGAATTGTGCACTTGAATCCCTCATTAATTTATTTATAACAGATTTACTTCAAGCCAAAGGCATGAATACTGCAGTTTGTCCTTATCATCTTCAAATATTCCGATGTAATTTGCTGAATGGAGCTCCACATTATTCCAGATAACTTGATAAGCTCTTCCTAAGTCCATGATTGGTCTTCAAGCAGGGTTCCGGCGAAGTTTTTCAGCATTCTTGCCAGTTCTAAAGGTCGACGATATGTCCTGAGTGAGGTTTAGGTCATCAAAATGACCATTCTCACTTTCATTTAAATGAGAAGACCTTTGATATACTTGACTCTTTCTCATAGCACAATCTTTTCTGACATGACAGCAGTTTCTGCAGCATTGTTCCCAAATCTGTTCCCTAAGCTGTTCATTCAGTCAACAACTGCTCATTTTTTGCAGCAAAGGGAATTAATTGTGTAAGTTATTCCTCTTCATGATAGGACTAGTTTTGAATAGATGGTTGAAAACTCCAATAATCTGTATAAGAGGGAGAAGCTTTTGTTTCCCCGTTACATGGCCTAGTGCCTTTGGTGTGTGTACCATTGCTTCAAGTTGTGGTTTGGCATTGAGGGTGGTAGGGGAGCTGTGAATATTCCCAAGGTGACTTGTTTCCAGTTAATTTGTGGAGGGACAATCGGTTTCTAAGATTATTTGCTCTCTTAGTGGCCAGCTATCCCCAGAGTGGCAAAGGATACATTGGAAGAAGAACTGTAGACCCAAGATGAATCCCTGCATCGTCAACGGAATATTGGTTACACAAAGAAGTACCTCATGAGTCAAGTGGCTGCCTCGAGGGTAAACGGGTGTTTTGAGAAGTTTGATGGGGGATGACGTGGACAGGAGTTCATTGATAGAAATGGGGGGAGAAAAAAAGGTAACTTAAGATAGTACAGTTCCGATTTAACCCATATTTAATATAGTATAGGAAGAACAGAGTTTAAAGTAATGTAGTAGGGTTGTGCTTGGCACTTCCAAGCAGAGAGCCCCAGCCTAACCTTCCTCTTGGATTGCGAGTACCAGACTGACTTCTTCGGGATTACATCACTCACCCTTTGTCCATACCACCCATCCCTCTCTAGGCACAAAGGGGGGGATAATACCATTACCCATGGGTTCATAGTCCGCAGGGAGTCAGCAGCAGTGATTCGGATGCTCAGACCCATACAATTACTTAGTCACCAGTTATCACTGTTGGTCCATAGTCTACTTTGAGTCACCAGCGGTGATTTGGATGCTTAGACCTCTATACTTCAAAGTTGTACCAATGGGGTTCCTTTTCTCTCTTATATATTTACTAGGTATGTAGCTCTATATTGATGAACATGTTATCGCAAGAAAATTATTCCAGGTATCTTCAACACTCCTGATTTTGCTTAATTTGTCAATTCTAAGAAAAGAACAGTTATCTCACATTTTAAGCCATCATAGTAAGCTTTATTCAATAAATAATTTTTTTTCTTTGGTTTGTTAACCTTTTCTACGCTTAGGGAAAATGTAGCGTTTACAGCCCTGTGATCGCTGATTCCATCAATAACTCCTACATTTAAGACCCTTTTGGATATATTAATAGCTAATAGATCAAGAATGTTATTTCCTCTTGCTGGTGAAGTGAATAATTGATGTAGGGAATTTGAGGTAAACGTCAATAAGAGGGACTCCCATAAATCCTTGTCTTTACCTCCATTTATAAAACTGTACGAATCCGAATCTACTGTGAGAATATTAAAATCGCCACCGATTATTAATCTATGCTCATTGTTGTGGGATGTAAAGCTTTTTATCTGCCTTTATAGATCTATTATTGAGTTAACGCCAGCATGGGGTGGTCTATAATACGCACAGACATATATTCTTGGGTATACTTACTGAGCACTAGACACTTTCCATACTATTATCAGGAAATAACTCAGCTCTACTGATGGTAGAGTTTTTAACCCAGATAAACACTCCTCTTCCGACTCTATTCTGTCTGTCGTTTCTATAAACTGTGAAGGATTTGGAAATATTTCCTTATCTGTAATATCATCTGTTAACCAACTTTCAGTTCCTATAATGATATCTGACTCTATGCTATGAATGAGGTGATGTAATTCCCGTATCTTATTTTTTAAACTTCGGCAGTTAACTACTACTAGGGAAATTATTTCTTCGTCCATGACCTTCTTTGTATTCCTTGTGGTCTGCTTTCTGGTGATGCCATGGAGTCTTTTGGGTGTCTTAATACACGAACAGTCTATTATGTGATAGGTAATTCTTTCTTTTGTTTCATTAGCACTGTACATACTTTGAGAAATCTCTTTAGGCAACCTAGTATTGTGAGACCCTCTAGTTGACCAACACTTTATAAAATTGCTATCAGGGAAATTTATCTTTAAATTTCAACTTATTCCACTACCTAACCTATGCATTGGCCTAAAAAATATCTACATAGCTTGAAGATCCTATGAGCCACCCGAACTGAGGCCTCAGGGGTGCAGTGG